>NW_016963461.1:14106-93143 GCF_001483705.2 Eufriesea mexicana
CTGAACGCTGCTGTACTCTGTTCTGTTTCCAGATTTATCCAATTCTGTGCCGGGTACAGAAGTGATGTGCTGTGGCAACAGAGCTGCTCGGTGTGGTGCCGCTCGTAGCTGTAACGTACCCTGTTGTGCTATACGGTGACATTCGGTGCAATCTATTGACCTGCATTACTGAGCTACGTCCTACAGCGCGCTGCTGTGGCGGTAAAACCTAAATACTTCGTGCATAAATAATCGATGTTCTCTATTTCCACCCAGATGCGCCATCCAATGCAGATGAAGCATGTGGACAGCGAAAACAGTGACAGTGAGTAAAAATGGAGCTGCTCAATCCGAATGCCTGTTAACGTGTGATTCTAGGTTTTGCTATGCAAATATCGTTTCTGGGTGAGCTTCGAGCTCCTGATACTACGCGCAATAGGAAATGAAAAATGGGAATCGGAAGGGTAGAAATTTATATTATAATTGAGTGAGGAAATGATGATACTTCATCCAAAGTTCCTATAAACTGTTGATGGCAAACCGTTTCATGCGCAGGTCATGGAAAGTAGCATTAAAATTATTTCTTTGAACGTACGTAGCGAAATAAGTGTAATTGCATAAAGAAAAGGTTGTCATGCAGTTAACAAAATGAGCACAATGCCTGAATAAATTACTACTTACTATTATAATCTTCAGTAGTCAAGAATATGGCCAGAAACGTTTAATATGATAATTGACCATAAACGTAGTATTAGCCAGTTGGCTGATTTTAATAACCTTTGTAATCAAATTATATAGTTAATTGATTATATTCATTCATAAATTCTGCAGTATGTACTTCGCCCGACTTAAAAGTTATGCTCGTATCTTTCAAGTGGCATGTGCGTAGTACAGATCAAATTCAGTCATGTATCTTCTGTCTTCCCGTTGTTTGCGAACAAGACGAAGTTAGATAGTTGTGTTAGGTGACTCTACTAATTAACAAAATATTCGTAATGCTGTTACGAAATGCTCATATCACTCGTCCTTAAAAGCCAAAGCGTTGCAAACCCTCAAACTAATCGCTAACACCATGTTTCCTTTCATGCTCAACACTTCCCACTCAACTACTGATTAAGAATTTCACTTTCCTTCCTTCCCTCAATTCTGTACAAAAGGAATGCGTACACCTCATACCTGATAATCCAAATAATGTTAGTAGAGAAAAGAGCGATAGGGCGCAGAGACAGGGGGCTCAAACATCCTTCCCCATTCATCCGAGCACATTCCCTTCAGCCACGTGTTCAAGCCTCCACTTTCATCCTCCCATTTCTTAAAACCGCACGTCGTTCCGTTATGGGTTCTTCCTAGCTTCTCGGTAAGATACACTTTGACATCACCATATCCACTACCACTTGATTCAGTCAACTGATTAGTACTTAATGGACACGTCTTGGACTACCAACTCCATTGCCACCGTGACGCAGGCACCGAGAAATTGCGACGGATTCGGGAAACTGGAGGACATGTGAAATCTGTGTGACGGTCAAATATTGTACTCGACTTAACGAATGACCTTATTAATGGCTGTAGTTGTTGAAACTTTGGGAGAAAATAGTCATGGCTTGGTACAGATGTCATCGCGCAGTACACGACGAGACAACAGCACAGCCTGCAGGCTTCTATGTTCCCTATGCCGATTCTCATTTTACGCAAATGACACATACTGATTCGCCTTGTGCATTCAGTATTTAATACCGCAAACGAACGCTGACTATCATCTACAATTCTTTCCACAAACTTCACCTTTGTATGTGAAAAATCGCGGCAGCGCAATAATGATTGGCGAATGTTTAAAGAAAAGACAGGACATAGAGGATATGATTTTTTACTGACTCTCTCTTAAAATCGTCTATAATTTTATGTGGTGAATCCGAATATAGGAGCAAATACTGTTTGCCATATCACGTTTATGAAACAATTTAGTGAGAGGAATTTTTTTCTCTATTTCTAATTTTATTCCTATATAATATACAGAAAATGGTAAGAGTATCTTGAAAGCATTTATGAATTGCTTTGTGTAACACTTACGTTCCCCTCCAACCAAGTTTGTCTGTAATCAGATGTAATTTTTTTTACAGAGATATACAGCTCTGAAGTTGTTCGAAGAGCACTGAAAATTATAGAGTGAACTATAACTTTGTCGCATAGTATATATATTGCTGTGTCATTTCATGACGAATTTCTACCGCTTTTGTGTCAAGAATGGAAGATTGTGGGTAGATGCAGAGTGCAAGTGGTATTAAATTTTAGTTATCCTTGCTTTCGACCTATATTGGTTCCTTGTGAATAATTTCGTCGCTTCTTTTGTCTGATGTGAATATTTACATGTAGATAAATGATTGAATTGAGACAAACTTTGCTGTCTATATTACCGCGTATGGGGTACACAATTTTTCTTCAATTTATATCTACAGGGTTGTCAGAGAGAAGTGGATCTGTAAATTCGTATTAAAAATATATTCGTCGGCCAATATGATTTAATTAATGTCTCGGAATGATATTTATCGGCATTATTAAATGTATAGGTTGGCATAGACAACAGCTTAGATGTCTTTGAAAGTGAAGTGGATAACTTAGATTACACCTGTATAATGTAGTACGTAGATTTGTATGAAATATTGAGGAGTATGGAATTCCACTATGTAGAAATGAACGTAAAGGAGTGGCTATATATCAAATGTCGCAGAAAAGTGTATTTTCCTGTTTCTTTCATTAGAACATAATTTTGTGGTAATATCCAAATTAATTCCGCGGTGATATTCTGGACCTAGCATATACTATATATATTGGCAGATTACAGCTAACAAATAGTTCTATTGGGTCCTTTAGCATACCATATGTATACTTCTCTCCCTTTCTAATCTATCTTCAATAATTTGTGAATATTGCATTTTGCGATATTTCAGTCGCTTTCCTTATATACCCGTTCGCTTAACCCCACAACGGAATCGATTGACTTCGCATCATAAACAGCACCTATTATATCATCGGGCAACGTTTACTGACGAAAGTTTCTTTCAATGCATACAAGAGTAAACAATGAAAATGAAAGTCTTTGCTGCAACGAATATCAAAAACAACGAACCATCTGCTATAAATTATCTCCCACGGCCACGTGTATTTAAATTCAGCCACGGAACCTCTGGAAACAAAGTAAGCTCGAAGAGCAGAGTTCCGACCCACGAATTACGCCAGGTAATATAACGACAAATGACTCTATAGTAATGACGCGAGCGCGGTACAGGAATTCGTGCAATGAAATTTTGGCCATAGTATTAGAGGCGGGGTGCACGAAACAAAAATGGTGCACGATGGATAGTGTGGGGGATGAAAAACAAATGTTAATGACGTATCAACGGCACACGTTGCGTAGTATGGTCGCAGCTGGATATATGACTGCGCACATTTCTTCGATTTCCCTGTATATGAATGCGTGTGAGTGACAATTCTCATATTTCTGCAACATCGTCAATTTCTCAAGTCCTCTATTTCTGTCCCACCATGCTTCCAATTGAAATCACATAGCCATGCCAGGTACACGTGACGGAGGTTCTTCACGAGAATCGAAGTGCACATGCATCCTCGTGAAGGTATCGAATGCTTCTTCAAATCTTATTTAGCCAGGATTTTATAATACATAGGCGTTACTTCGAAATTGGTAACGAGGCAAGTGTAAGTGCTACTTGTAAACTTGGAAATTTGTAGCATTATCTTTGTCGCCAGTTTAAGTAGCCATTTATGTAGAAATTTTGAGAATATTTTATAGCGTAGAAGATTGTGTATAAATTTGAATTAGAATAGCATAGGCAGTTTCGATTGGTTTATGCATTTTAAAAAAGGGAGTTTGACGGAATTGGCATAGTGTGTTTAGCGCGTACATATCAACATAAAATTCAGAATGATATATATTGACATTAGGAATGAAATGAGAAATGACGTTAATATGGTAATATTGCTCATTATGACATTAGAGTATATTATTGCGTGCCTCCTACGTATTGTAAATTATCGCAGCGTCACGTTTATAATATGATATAACGAACAACATTTCTTAAGATCTTTGTTGCACTATGGTGTATGCTGGATCACTGACCTGCGAGGATAATTCCCTCTCGATGTTTAGAAATAAAATTTATTTCGAGCTATGCGGTTCTAGATGAATTCACTGGCCGCGGTTAGTAGTAATTAAGAATATTATCCTCAGCGATTCATATTCATCATAGCATTAGTCAATAAACTGATATTTTGTGAAGATTGCACTAGCGACTACCATCAAAAGCAGATAACTATTTTTCGTAGGAAGGCGGGAAACAAATTCTATGTTACAAACAAATGCTAGCATCAAGTAAAACAAATTATATATTTTGAGAATAAAATTTCTGGTCGCTTTAATACCGCTATGCGTGATTAAACATCTCCTAGCAATCTTCGAGAAGATTTCGAATTAAATGAATCTCAAACATGCGTTAAAATTTAAAACTCTTATAATTACTTGTGGCACAGATGCAGATGGCATAGATTCATAATAATGAATTACTCTGCTTAAAAGTGAAATTAAATTGATTCTAAAACTGGTTAAGGGTAACATTGCTAATTCCAATGATCTGAGAATTCACTGGAAACTTAAATACAAGCAGATTTGCCTACAAATATAGAGCAATCGCTTACATAGTAATGCCCAATAGATGCAGCTCTCTTTTTCTTCGCAGACAGTAATACTATTCTCGTGTAAGTGCAGGTTGAGTGTAAGACGATAGATCGAGCGTTCAATTGAATCATTAACGTATTCGATGTACAACTCTAGCCAGAAATCGTTTAGAACAAGCCATCAATCACGCACAAATATGCTCAAAGGAACGAGTTCAAAGTTTCGTAAAATTAGTTGCCGTATATGTAACCGTTTTGATAGAAATAATAGCTTTAAAGCATAAGAAGTGCAGCAGATAGCGAGTTAGATATTTTTCTTACAACAAACGTCACGTCAGCGTATGTCAACATTTCTTAAAAGAATTGAAGCATAATTTTGAACCCACATCTACCAAAAATTTCCAATTAATTGATCGAGGTATACTTCAAAATTGTAAACAATTTCCTACCAAAAATTGCCAATAAATTCTTCGCGAAATTCGGCAATGTTACTTGCAAACCTTTATCAAAAATCTCAACTGAAATCACCAAATTTCTCGTTAAAATCATAGCCATTCGAAATAAAACAGTTCCTAGGAGAAAATCCTCCGTGACTCAGAGATCTTGCAAATTCTCGCTGGGCCGTGTCTAATCACACTCGTCGAAGGTCCACACAGTGTACGTTTTGAGTAGACGTATTTCGGACAGGAAGCACATCCGTCAAGCCACCTCTGACACGTCCGGCTACGTCAATTCGATGTGGAATAAGGGCTCGGTGAGCGATATGGGGGAAGGAAGGGAGGAAGAGGAGCTAGCGATTGGTGTCTTCGAGGAGGAAGGGAAAGCTTTATTTATGCCGGTGAACTTCTCTTTATTTTGGCCAGCACCGCATCCCTCGTACGGAACAACGCACTCGGTCAGAAGATAAGCTTTATCCACGTTACATTCATTATAAGAATCGTACCGAGCCGGTACCCCATATGCGGCAGAGCTCCAGCATCGATAGGGTCTAATTTTTGTTCGATTTGGTTTGGCGGTGGTTGACGCGATAATAAATACAGCGGCGGGGATGTCGAGAGGGAGAGGAAAAGTGAAATTTTGGAAGAAAGTTGGGAGGTGGAGCGGAGAACCCTTACGGCTCTGAGCAATTTAGGGAAAGCCATGAGTTCGCGGCACTTTGGATGTTGAGAAAAGTATCAAGCTCTGTAAGGAATATGCAGTCGCTAGGAATATATCAGATAGGTAATCCTGTGTCACTATGGACTGCAAATGATGGAAGTACCACAGTCGAACCGTTTTAGAGTGCGTGAGTGCTGAATTTCAACAGCATGATCATTTTGCAATCAAGGACCTTTGTCAACTTTTGCTTACCAAACATATTTTCGCCTTTGTTCCACATTCGCGGCAGAGTAAATTTTCGCAAACCCTCTGCTTCCTCACAAGCACACTGCTGTGTTTCAAGTTTTTCTTTTCTTGCTTCGCTTATCTTCGAACCTCCAGTGAAGTCTGTTACACGATTTCCAACTGTTTGCCTGGAAACGGTCGACAATTAGAAGGTTGGTTACGCTTCAGCGAATATCCGAAGGATAATTTGGCTTAGGATACGAGCAGGGTATCTATGAATGCTGCAGATTGAATGGAGGATGACAAGGATACAAAATTTATAGATTTGCTTGGGAATTGGAAGTTGTTAACTCACTAAAATGCATTGTTAGCATTAGAACCATCAACCTATGTCAAGTAGCTACATATCATATATATTATTAATGGCAATTAACCATTTGCACCATACGTTTTTATGACCAATGTAGGATAGGAGTTCAAAGATTTTCCGTAACAACTCCGAGGATAACTCTCTGAGCAAGAATAATATATCGTTCGGTAATTAACGCGTAGAGTTATATGATTCCATTACCTCGCAGAGCGTTGCATTTTGACATATTTATGAATATAGACCTTCAAAGTTTTTTCAAGTGGCTACTGAAGTGCGCCTCTCGAGTGCAAAGGGTTAAGCCGGAAAAATGAAATTATAGGTGCATACATAATAATGATCGCCATCGTATAAGAATCGATATTAATACAGAGATTGGACAGTGGTAACGTGTATTGGTAACAACAACATAAATATGTGCGAATGACAATAAAGTTACGAACTATTTCTCGGCTTACTGCAACGCTCAACACAGTATTGCAATATTACATCTCTGTTCGACTTCGACCCTTAAATTCACAACTCGATTAAGCGACAATTACCTACCACTTCAGCTACAGATTAACATGGCCACATATGATCATACTAATGGTCCGACGCGTCAACCACGGATTCCACGACTGAAGTGGGATTATACATTCGACCCTCGTTCCACCGGTGACCTTCGAAAAGCTACGTGTACATGATGGAAAATGTGCGATGCTACGTTTATTGTGCAATAAGCAACTGTATATCTCGGTAGTTGCGAAGACAGTTGATCTAGATCAAGTCATTTTGTACCCTTTGGTAGATCTGTTGTTAATATGCGTTTTAGTGTTCTTGCCATTAGTGAATTTTTTATGGAGCCTGTGGAGGATTCGAGTGAGTGGCTTTCATAAGATACGTCAGGTAATTAATTTATAAATATAAATTCCTAGAAATTATTTATCTTGTCAGATTCAGCGAAGAATTAGGTAAAGTTTCATGAGGTATATTGGATCATTGGTTTGAGAACATGAATTGAATGCGGAGATTTCTTTGACACGATATATTGTGTGCGACAGGTATTGAGAATTATGTAAAGTTTGGTCTTAGGATATGCATCGAACACTTTAAGAGGATTGTTAAAATCCGTTTAAGATATTCACAGTAAACGTTTCTAATTCGAACAGCTCTACGAAGTACGTAGTTTTGCCACACGTATGTGGCAGGAACTGTGATGTATGATGTAGGTTCGCGTATTGGTATGATAAACATTTGTGCCGTTGAAAATTTACGCTAGTCAACCTTCATGGGTAAGGGAGTGAAAGTGTGTGACGATGCTATAGATAACATTTTCTTAAATCTATACAGGATTATTAACAAAGGAATGCTGTAATTAAATTCGGTAAATGTTAAAACCGACTACAAATGTCTATATCTCGGTACACGAGATGGAATTGAAGTTTGTAAGTATGGTTCCCAATTTTAACACAGGGATTGTTTCGCGAAACCCAACCTTTGCAAAAATCGGCAATACGTGTGATTACTGCTTTATCTGACCCACCGCAATTGCCCTAGACGAAGTGAAAGAATCTCGGAATGCGTTCTCAACTATCGAAGCAAAGGAGAGGAATACTGTCATTAATTACATTCTGACTCGTCCCGCTGATATAATCGAAATTACCTCATTCCCGTGTAACGTCAAGGACTGCATTACTCACAACTCACGATGGTTAAGTGTTATGGAAATGTGCTCATTGCATCCTATTTTGCCGGCGCGGAGGAAACGCGGTTTTTACCTCGTTCGTGCCAACCATTTCATTGCTGCAAGTGCGGTATCGCGTGGACTATGAGTTATAGAGGTGTAGAAAGTATTAGGTTTGTAATTAACGTATGTAGCTGAAAATTCAATACTTTATATAATTAATCGAGGACTCAGTTCGAATAATCTATCTAATAATATTAAACTAATAATACCAATATTAATTTAAGGCCTTGGTACCCTGTCGCATAATAAGTTAAACAAGTGATGTGGATCATATATTTTCACTTCATTAACCATGTGCTCCATTTTGAAGTACATATTCATAAGCATTATCGTAGTTTACTGGTAATGTACGATGAAATGCATGCTATAACGGTCTCCGACCCTAGTTGCAGTAATGTCTTTTAGCGTTGAAGTCCTGTCGATAATAAGATCTGTGTGAAACGTATGTCAAATATAATCTCCTTGCTTACATTTCACTAGAATAACTTCTGTTCACTATATATTTTCGAAGCGCAAAAGGCACATTGAATATTTCCAATAGATAGCAAATGTAGACTTTGTACGTAGCATTTAGCTTGGCATCGGTTTCCTAAAATTGCTCTTTGGGAAGCGATACCAATTACCAAGACTCACAACGTGGAGGGGGCTACGCATCGGAACCCGACATGCGCCCTACTGGCGAAGCTTGCTGGCGACATCTGTTTCAAAGATAACTAACCTAACTTGGTGCGAAAGAAGATAAAGTGAAGCTACTGGCACTTCATTATATTATTATATACCATTTACGGGTTTCCTGAATTATGGAATTCTCTTGTACACGCGGTTATGTCAAGTTAACCGTACCACTTTTCATATGTATGTTTTTCAGTTTGAGGATATATTACCGTTCTACCAATATCGGTCATCATCCTAGTATTGCTTCTGTGTGGTTTGTTCCTCAGAGAAATGTACAGAATGCTATATTGTGAAGCAAATTTTTATCATATAATAAACTTTTCTTAAAAATCCAAGAATATTCGTATGAATTACGCTCGGAGAATTATTTCTAATCTCTTATAGCTATTTATAATTGCTCCGAATCAAAAACAATTTTAATTAGAGACATTGAGTAACTCGGAATACTCTCATCTGTCTTGTAATGCAACAATGAACATACTTCCTTTGTTACGGCTTGTTCTTGCATAATCACACTTTTTTAAATCTGAGGATGCTAGAGCAATTTAGATTACGCATTCGTCTTCGATAACGTAAACTCCAAAGGAATTACCAAATGGTTATCACAAATTTAAAAAGAAGTTAAAATTTATTGGACAGTGTTACCTAGAGCTGTCTATTCTCTTATCAAATTCATTTAATCAGAGATACGAGAGATTCATAATTATATCTTGCAAGCTACTTTCGTTCTATTCATTTTTAACAAAAATTCGTGATCTGAGCAATTTGTTATTATGAGTGAACTTAATGACACATACCTTCTTTGGCCGCTAATTTAGCTGGCTGTTTAATAATTAAGTAGCAAATGGTATTTTCCTATAATTAGTTTATGATTGTTGTAACCCAGTCCACTTACTACCATTTAAAAACCTTCATAGCCATATTTGAAGGCATGCAAAGGCAAGAACTTTCGGTCCCGGTATCACGTTTACCTTATGTACGTTTAAAATTTACATGCAACCATACATCAAGGTTTCGAATTAATTATCCATTCTGTCCACAGTCCACTCCCTAATGCCTTCGAATAATACTAGTTATCATATTTGCACAGACAATATGTAATATATTTAAATATACGTTTCACATATACTTAAACACAACCAAATGGCCAACTATCATATTCCTGCTTTGCTTCCATCTTACACCGCGATGATTTACAATTTAACAAAGCCTCCCGTCGTAGATACCATTCAGAACACCCAATAATCCTACCTGCGTGTACTGTTTTATCACATTTGGTCTCTCCACGTCTTCCAAAAAATTTTTTTGGAAAAGTTTCTCATCTATTGCTCCCAGAGATGCTCTTCCAATATACATTGTTATATGCATAGTCAGACGATGCGCCCTTCTATATCCAGCCCTTATTTCGTAATTCATCCACGTAATTTAACCCGTCTACCATCTACGTAGCCAACGACGTCGAAATAATTCACGAGAAGGTTGATCTATTCTTGTTGTACTGACATATTCGGGGCAGTATGGTGGTACGTCCTAGCCGCAACGAGATCATGAAAAGCGAAGGAGAAACTTATATCTGGTGGTCAAAGTTTCTAGTCTCATAAGCCTTATCTTATCTCAGTTAGCACAAAGCGACATCGATCGAAGTTGCTCGTACGCTTTCACGAGCTTCTCAGGAAAACGCACGCTGGAGTCCAGACCATAATCCTGCATTCCAAACCGTACGCCGAGGCTCGTACTTTGAATATGCTTTCGGCTGTGATAAATCTAATACGCGCAAAGTGGGACTCAACTAGCGTCGCTATAAAGGGATAAATAATCTGCAGTTCGTAATTTGGTTTCCTTCTTTCAGAAGATACAGTACGAGAAAGCGTCAATCTACTATTTCCTTTCCTTCTTCAAACAAAATTGTCTGCCTTGAATAGCTATTCACTATATCAGTACAATATGGTGAATCACAGAAATATCTTCGTGGCGCAAAGTATTCACAAAATTGGTCTTGACTGTGTTAATAATGATGTAGTTGGCACACATTCATAAAATATGCGAATATGAAGTCGTAGATACTTCGAAGCGCAAGTTATTGTAGAAATTCAAGTGAAATTAGTGTATGCAGGAACTACAGGATGAAGAGTCATGCGAAGGGAAGTGAAGCGATTAAGGTAATTAAAAAGATTCTATAATGTAGTATCTAACAATATGAATCTTAGAATTAGTTGAAATCTAATTCGGAAAATCCACGTATAATTAGTGAAGGTATGCTCTATAATATTAATGTAGGTTACAGAAACAGTATGTCATTATAAATATTCGAAAGTCGGAAGTATGTCGTTTCGAAAATATGAGTGAAAATGGGATTACGACATTTCAGTACATTTTGCATTTGTTTAAATAGACCCTATTATATGCATCATAGATCCACCTCTCATACAAATTTTACCCGTATTATTGAAATGAGATTTTTGCTCAGTTTCTACAATTTTCCTATTATATTCCCTTCCTTGCATAATATCTATATAACACTGTCAGTTTTTTTAATGCTATTGTATAACATGAAATCGTTCCTTAAAACTTACTCTCGCGAACATTCTCCCAACCACTTGCACACCGCGTGTGCCGCTAGACCAACGTCGTTGATCTCCAATTTGTTATTTTGTTTCATCTTCAGTAACCAGTTAAATTGATAACAATGGATAAGAAAGCACTTAAAGGAAACTCGTAAACATCTTTAATTTTTCTTTTCGAAACAAAATTCTTGTTCCTAATATATCTTAAAGTGAAGATATCTGATTGCGTTCGCTATAGATCGAATAACCAAAAATGTTTTTGAAGTGCAGAGGATTAATTGTTAATGCTATTATTGTAACTGACAGGGTTCAACTTCGTCTTATTGCCGGTATTCCAAAAATTCTTTCGCTGTATCTTTCTGAGTCTAATTTTACACTCACTATGTATCTGCCCATGTGTCGTCACGAAATACGTTGGATTTAATCGATTCACCGACGGAATCCTCCACAGAGATTTATGATTCGGTTACGGCGAAGGAGAGGCAATTAGGCATATCAAGATTTCGGACACTTAGCGGCACACTGTACCGAGGAAAGAGGTCAAATCTAACTTATGCAAGGTTGAGTGATGGATGGTAGACGAATATGCATCGGGGGTTCTCATCTAGGTGATATCTAGGTGATCTCGCAGTTGTCGAATCCTCTTGGGCAGGTAAAACGAGAGTCTGGAATAGAATGTATAATAAAATATGCTTCTTATCCCATTTTCTCGATTTCTAACGCCGGACGCAAGAAAGGTCGCGGATTCGAAGGCCAGTATTTAGACGGGACGTGAAACCTCGATTGTGTTTCGGTTTTACAGTTTTTCGGCAGTTAACCCTTGAGTATTAGAACGTCGTATTTAGAAATTCCATGCCTAACTAATAAGTAGATGTAAACGTTTGGGACCTTTATATCGTTGTAACTGTGCTACGCGCTTTTTCGTTTCTGTTAGACACACTCGGTTATGTGTCATTCAGCAGTGGATTCGAAACGTAAAATTGATATGCAGAAATTTGTGCGTGTGGCCCTTGTTTAATATTGGTTCTTCCGGGATACAACCCATTTCTGAATAAAGTATACATATTACATGAAGCAGTTCATTGAGGGTAAGAGAGTACTGATAATCCTTCTCCTACATTAATGACAAATGTAGAGAATAATTTTTATGTAGAGATTGTATTTTTTAAATGACTATGAACACAGGAAATCAGGAATTCGTTATTTTGTCTGGTTTGTTAGTACTGACGTTAAGTTTTATTTCACATAATACGAATTCAGGATATAAGCTAGACTGGAGGAAATTACACAAATTTATGATAAGCTTTGTGTTGAGGTATAGATGACATCGTATTTCGATAATATTTTATTCTAACATTATTTGGTAATGTGATTCATTCTTAGTGATCTATCAGGTTCGAAAGTATCAGGCTTTCAAGCACAGCTAGCATATGCGTGATGTTCTTAGAGAAACCATTCATGTTTCAACTTCAACGTAGATATCATCTATTTGACTTCCCTGTTTCGTATTTTTAGTACTTTCTGTCAAAAACATCTTGTTAGACTGACGCTTTTTGTGATTCAATAAGTATGAATGTATCGCGGCAAAGGAAATGTCCATAAGTATCCATTTTCCCTGATTTCCTGAATTTGATACATCATGCTGGATTAAAGAGGATTTTCTAATACCGTAAAGTAATACAAGTAGTACTATAGTATACTAATACCTCATTATGATCTTATGCTGTAAGATGTAATGATGAAAATAAATAAAACTAGAACCAGCGTGTTAGGTTCAAAGATATATGTTTGTAAAAAATAGAATATTAAACTCACTGGATTGAATGAAATTGCTTTTAATTTGCAATCTCCTATGCATTTAATAAGACAAAAATACATATTGGACTTCTAAATTAAATTGAAGGGCGTAAAATTTACAAGCAGTATATTAAATTTTAAATCTGCTATCCTGCGAAAAATGGCACCTAATATACTCATCCCCTCATTATTTATAATGAAAATAACATTTCTTGTCGTGAATAATATCCAGGAAGAAATGCTTCCCTCAGATTTTGAATCTAACTTTTTCACAGCACGTGATATTTGTTAGAAATGCTACAGTGGTGTTAAACCTAACTTATTTGCAACATGTTGATTCCCTGATTACTGTAGTCCGTTATAGTCAATTTTCGTTCTTCAGGCCTCAATATATAAATAAGTCTATGTGTACATTATTGACAGTCGATTAAATGTAATTCTAGTAGATATCAATAAATGTTAATAAAGATGTGAAGCAGAGACCGAATTTACAGTAATGGCAAAATTAACCTACGCTGAAGGTAATAAAAATGTTAAATGAAGTAAGTACCAGAATCTTTGTTCCTCTGGTATTGACAGTAGGGGACGAGATTTTCCAAATGGAATGCGTTTTCATTGAATCAATTAATAATACGTTCAATAATATAATAGATGATGGTATGAAAATTTCTCTGGAATGGATGTGAACTTTTTAATATTAGTCAGTAAACAATTTCATTAAAAATTCTTTATTAAATGAGAATCTGTAGAAACAGGAACAATAAGGAGCAGAATAAAGTATTAACATTCAAAATGATGTCTGATTTATTTTCTGCATTACCAATTATGCTTAACGTAATATTAGTTCATATAATCAATTGTGATTCTATTGATGGGATTCTGAATTCAGTGAAAGATGAAACAGACTCCAAAATAAACACGTGAAGCTGTATTTTTCAACCAACCGGTTAGTAATGTTTTGTTTCGAAACTTTTCTTTGAATATTATTTAGTTCAGTACTCTGGCAATAAATCTTGGCACTGGTACTTACTGGCGTGGTCAATCAAAGGACTTTAGGTAAAATCCTTTTTTCCACTGGAAAAACTGCCCCCCCCCTTTTAACTTTCAAACATGAACTTCAAGCCTGCGTTCTATATCATATTATTTTAAATAAACCTCTCAAACCTTTTATTAATTTTATGCATGATGAGTCAGAATGATATTAACCAGAAGAATAAGTAATTAAATTTTCGATGGCATAATTATATCGGAGGATACGCATACATCATTTTCTAAAGTAATTCACTGCTCCTCTCAAACATCTTTCTATATTTCATTGTTACATATACAATATTGTAATAAGACGTAATGGAGATTATGACTTAAAGATAAAACGCATACTAATATTACTGATAATATAAGCAGTGAATCAGGAGGATTCGTTAATATTTATTTATTCTAATTGTACATATCTTTTCTTTTTTATTTCTTAGGTACTAATTGCTACTTCTTATTTCAAGATACCCAAATGACCAGATTTCCATGTATAATTTCCCTAATAGGTATCTCCGCATCGTATCTGTCAAAGAAGAGTCACCGGCTATAAATACAACTTACATTGAGCAAAGCAGAGGTCATCCATAGTGATCACTGTATTTCCACAGTTACGCACTGTGTGGTAGAAGAAGGATGTAGAAACTTTCAGGAGGAGTGTAATATGAGTTGCCATTCTTCATCTGTCTCATTTAATAAATTACTAAAGTTATAACTTTATTGTACACTATTCCTCAATGTGATTTGATTCCCCTTCCTTAATATTTTACACGATACATGGATACACCTCTCTCGCTTCGCGTGCAACCCTTGATATCTTGAAAATTCTGGCTCACTTTATAACAGACGTGTATGATAACATTCGAAATCCCAGTAATTCATGCTCTGGAAAAGGAAGTTGGTATAAACCAGCATTTAAATTGTATTTCAATTCTGATGCTTTCGCTTTGATTCCTCTACATCAGAATAACGCACGTTTCAAAATTCTGAATGTATACCCTTCGAATAAAATTTGAATACGGGATGAATTGTTAATATTGCAAAACGTAGATTTAAATGCATATCAGTTATGAAGAGTTTAGCTTTACTTCAACAGGTATCTGTGTCTTAAATGCTATATAAGTTAAGAAAATACATTTTAATAAGGTACAAAAGATTGTGTTGGACTTAAATGAATAATTCATTTAAGGGAATTTATCGCAAATCGAATAAGGGCAATTTGCGACATAAATAAAGGGAAATGAATCGATAGTTATTACATTATTTTATTTGCAAGCGTAGGAAATCCAATGAATAATAGTGGATATGCTATGGCGCAAATCACACGCTGATTTTTCGCCTCAAGCAATTCGGTGTGGAGTGCCCTCCAAGAAACTCCGACCCCTACAATGTAACGTGTCCTGACGTGCGTTCCCCTTAAAGTGAATATGTACTGACTTCCAGCAACGCCATAACTAAATCCCTGCACGCAAATTTTCCCCACGATGAGAGGAAATAGTAATAGACACGGCGTTTCGGTCGAAAATTGCTGGAGGAGGCGTCGGATTGTGCTTCGTTTAAAGGCAAACACCGCTATGTCGTAGCCACGCATGCCGGAAGACATGCTGCTCACATGCATTCAAAGGGTAATATGGCGAAATAATTAGAACAACGCTATTATGGAGCACCGTAACCTACTTCTTGTCGCCGCCTCGCGGCTTATATATTATGCTCACCGTCTATAATCGGAAAATACCCGTTCGTTAGCGTTCGCTGTGCGTTCCGCCGCGAAGACGTTAATATATTCCGGGGTCGTAAACACGGTATTTGCATCGAATGCATTTTCACAAAGGTAACTGTATGTCTAGCAACTTGTTTCTGCGTCCAAAGACTTGATATTGCATGCAACCAAGTGCAAACGTGGATCTTCGCTGCCTTAGCCTTCGAGCAGTTATGACTTAGCGACGAGATATCCGAGAATATCACTTGTGGGATCTATATAAATGGTAAAGCCATACTCTTGCGTCCTCCGATCGAATTTTGGCCTTGGTACATTTGTGGTGGACGGCGGGGACGGGTATTAAGTAAAAGATTGGAGAAGCCTTGAGAACCCTGTTTCTTTTAGAAATTAATTTCTGGGTCGCAAATTGGGGAAAATGAGACCACTGTAGGAACAGCAAAGTGTTTAATATACGATTTTTGACTGTTAGGTAATTTCTTTCCGAATAAATTATTCTATTGAACTCCGAATGTGTTTGCTATTACTTTAAAGACCAGACGGGATTTATCTTGTACCTATTCAGTATGACTGGTGCGTGTTAATGGATTGCATCCTCTGTATATTCTGCCATATAAATATATTAATTAATAACATGTCGCTGGGTATACCCTTCATTCAGTTTGAAATTAACTGAAAATTAGGAATTACAAATTAACATTCATGGTGTGACCTTAGTGATTTTATAAACCGTAATTGAACGTAATGCAAGAAAGTATTTTTTTCCTGGAAGCAACCAGCGTTCAAATTTTAAGAAGTTTTCAGCGAGAAACAGCCTCTGCCTTCTACAGTAAATAGTGTAAATGCAAATTCAATCCCGGGATGCGAAAGTAAGACTCACGAAAGTATGCAAACGATATACATGTGTGCGTAACGCGCTATCCGCCTACACTACGATAACGAATCCACATCGTCGTGAGTTTCTCATGCTAAACATCATAAATATCAATTACCCTCGCATTAGGCTGAAATTACATACAGCGCAAAATTAACTGTCGCGAAATATGAGTAAATCCTAAAAATTGAAAAAATTTTATTTAGAATAATAAAGGTATGTAAGCTGCCAATTAAAATTCAGTTACATCGATATGCTTTGCTTCGCGTAAATATATCAGGGTGCTAGGACTTAACAGAGTACTAACAGAAGTTGGCTTTAATTCGTACATTAAGCTTGCAAAAGTTCAAACCCAAAACCATTGCCAAACCTTTTACTTGAAATTCTCGATTGAGTTGATCATGCTTTGATCACATGATTGCGTGATACTGTGTCCAAAATATGTTTATTCAGGTTCCTCTATCCTTTACTCATTCGTGGGTCAACTAACCTGTGGTAGACCTAGCGTTAAATATCAAAGAACGGTGCATGAAATGTCGGAATAAAATAATTCCACGCGTTAATTAGTACCCGACACCTCGTACATCGACTTAAGGAAATTCGACGAATTTTCAGTGGGAAGTGTTTGAAACACTATTTCTCCGCAGCGATTAAACAGCCGAGGGCATGGTGTTGAATGTGCACTCGGTCGATGGAACTCGTTCCACGCACTAATCCAAATTCCTGCGCGACTCGTTGTCAGGATGGATGCTTACTGGCGCTTAACGGAAGTTAGTAGGCAGCGCTTCCGACAGCTCTGACGACAATTTATACTGTTGGCGGAGTGATGCGGCAAGCATTTCAGCATTCTCCTTGCTAATATGAGCGTGAACGAAGATAAACTGCTTAGCGGATTTGGTTCGAATGCATTCGGCACTCGTTCGAGACGGAAGAATGAGAAACCGAACAGATGCTTCAACAGGCAGGGATAACAGAACTGGCTACAGATTCGATATCAGGGAGCCACCGGCATGATTCTCCTTGCGCTAAAGATTCCACCGGCGATCACTCCCATGACATTATTGGAAGTCCTTCGCATTCACTTCCGTCCAATCATACAGGGTTACTTGATATTTGAACCTTCGGTTGCATACATGGATTGCATTTATTGCTTGATTCGTAGTTCTCGGCAATTTTGCTATATGCATCGAAGTGTTATGCAATTCGTTATTCTAGTTAATGTTGGCTGGTTTACTTAATTTGCTGCTTAAGTTGTTATATCGCAGTATTTCAACTATCCGGAGTAAATAACTTCGAACATTGTTTAATTAGATAGTTTGGTGTGGTTTGGTCGGCGGCATGAATTATTGCTCATAACCGTAGCATTTATTAGTGTCCAGTTTATTTACATATTACTTTATCTACAGGGGATTAACCGATCAGAATGGTACAAGAAAATTATTACAGCGAGGCACAAAGATAACGGTAACAAGAGAAAATAAAAATAAAGCATGGAAATAAAGGTAAAGATAAAAATATACGTATACACCAAGAGACCAGATGTGTGTAAGTATAAGGAGAAAAGAATTTTCCACATAGAGATGGGATATGACGGTTGTTTTATAGTGTGAATGGATTGGTTGAATGGATATAAGGCTCAACTGGTACTGTCAAAATTAATAATGATTCTATTAATTGGTGAGTGGCACGTAGAAACAGTTTTACGTTTTTGTACTTGAAGAAAGTAGTATCGTTTTGAATAAAAGGTTGGAACATTGATTGAGGATTTCTCCAGTATATCAGAAAAATTTAGGCGGTTATTGAGCTCTTTATAAACAAATAGAATACCAAAGATTACCCTCGTTCCTTCTAACGTTGTTATAATGTGTGATGAGGGTATGAATTCCTGGTTATGACACGAAACCCACTTGGGCTGTCCAATATGTCGTGAAGCTAAACGTAATAACAGGGATCGTACTGCAGCTAAAGAACTAGTGTGCAATTTAAGGTATGGCGCCAAGATTCTTGGAATCCTTGGTTAGGTAGTTTGGAATACCGTTAAATCAGTTGCTTCCGTCTATGATGTTAATTAATTTCAATTGACTTGTGTATCCCCATTCAATGCTTTGTTATACTGTATTAGCTAGCCTAGTTGCATTCCATGCATTCTTCAAGATAGTGTTGTGCTGTCATATGGAACATAACTATTCTTTCCTTAAGAATTATATATAATTGACAAAATTTTTCAATTTTCGTTCATAATTGATATTAATTACAAGATTTTGAGAAGTTCTACATTCTCATATACAAATTCGAAGCGTTAGGATATATATTTTATAAAAAGGGAGCTTAGAAATCGAGTGCTTTCCAATTTTATCTTATTTTTAAGTCTCCCTGCAATATACAAATTTTATCATGAAACTATCTGTATTATGTCACTGCAATACAGCTTAAACTCGATAGATATCTATTCGCATTATTCCTGAACGGTGAACACTAATACAAAGGTACTTACAAACTACGTAAACATAAATTTCCAAATATCCATAGAATTCAAATTCTAACCCTGACACATTCCATGGTGAACGTTCATTTATTTTTCTCAGTATTTGTACGAACTTTTAATTATCCCTCAATTAGTTACTTTCCGCCAGCATTGCCATGAACGAAAATAAATTTTCCAATCTAAAGTACGATTCTCTATACGAATTTCAGAGAGAATTGGCAATTAGGAAATATGCGATTGTTAGCAGACACCTCGTCCGATTTAATTCGTACGACGGTTAATTCGTGTTTATACCATTTGCTTTAAATTATCATAATTGAGCAGTATTTCCTAGTCCATTCCGAAAATTGCAAAAAATTTGTAAAGAAGATAAGGCTATGCAAGAGCAGAAAATGAATGCCTCGCAAAGGAATGTTTCGAAATGCATTACGCTCACTTGGATATAAATGACGAGTGTGCTTGTTCTCTGAATTGTATGAAATTGCACGCAATATCTACTTAAAAATCGTCGTGCATTTCCCACTACAATTTCGAATTGAACAATTTGAAGCTGATACATTAATTGGAATGTTTGGTATCTAAATGTGTGTGGCCCACGACGTGAATATTATAAATGAACGTATACGAAAAGAAACTTTACTACAGATTACATAAAAAAATATTTCTAGGCAACTGATAGTAGTTATCGTTAAAACATTAAAATGCTATAGTTAAAACAATGACTGAAGGAGAAAAATGTTTCCTCTGGTGCTAGTATAAGCGCCTCAAATATGTAATGAGGTACAGTCCAGGAAGAAGGTGTATGGCTCTGTTTCTATGTCTGCAAGCTTGGAATAGACTAGAATCATTTCCGAAAACCAGTCGTAATATATATAACAATGTGGAGTAACGTACAATTAATTGCTATGTGACTTAAACGATGAGGACTACGATAAAATTATAGATACCAAACTTGTGATGAATATTCTCAAACCAAGGAATGTAGAAACATTAGCAGTTGTAAAGGATATTTGTATGCAAAGCGTACCAACAAATAAATTGCGATCGGAAGCGAAACAGTCAGGGCGATGGAAAATCAGCGAGCAATTTACATCTAACTATAAGGATAATAATAAAAGGTCAATGTCAATCATGAGAGTAATTTTCACAAATTGAAACCCAGGAAGGGTCCTTACTCAATACGAGGAAGTTGTCTCATGTTACCCGCTACGTTAACATGCTTGTTTAACTTAAGTGGCGACTACATGATAATATTTGAAATAGAAGAATCTTCACGTGAAGTATGGAAATGTAGTACCCGTGATTTTCTATTTTCATTCCATCGTAAATGGCAGCAACCGGAATTCATAGGGACATACAAGAAAAGCGTCGAATTGCTGCCTGTTGATTGCAAAAATTCCTCAAGGCGCAAGCGGTTAATAACCATAAACGTGACATTCAAGGCAACAACGTGCTGGGTGGACCATCATTGGAGATCGAAGGGCGAAGATCGTGTTACGAGGAAAAAGTAATCGGCCTGCTAGCGGGACCAAGTTCCTTCCAACGCCACTATGTCTCCCTCATACGTTTTAGTCCGGCGGAAAGCAGTGCATGCAGAAGCGGACCTCGTCATCTCGGCTTTTACAAGTGGCTTTGGCGCTGGAAAAGCAAATGCACGGGTCTTGCGACCTTGTTAGAATATGGTTATAATAAGTCCAGTATTAGATCTCACTTATGCTACAGGTTTTTATACTTATGGGGTACAAGTCCTTCATTGGGTATCCTCTGTGCTATGCATTCTTTTACTTAATGAGTAACGTACAGTTAATGCGGCCCGCTGCAACTATAAGAAAAGGCTAGCATACGACACAAATGAAATCAAACTGCGCTTAAACTGCATGATGTGTGTATAGTACTAAAATAATATACATATATTACCAAAATAAGGCTATTCTGCGCATACATGTAGCAGTAGTGAATCTTTGCGGCAAAAAGTCGAAGGTTCTCCTTCCTTTCGCTGAAACTGTAGTCAAATTGCGCCGAAATTGCACGAAATTTATGATATGATTAAAACAAGGAACTTCTGTGCCGTTATATGGCAGTAGTGTACCTTCGCCCAAAAAACGAAAATTTTTTAGAAATTCGCTGAAACGGCGATCAAACTAAACTGCAATTGCTGGGAATGAGTGACATCACTAAAATAGTGCCGCGATGTGCAGTTCTGTACCAGTAAAAAAACTTTCCCGCGTGAAAACCAATTATTCTGAAAGTTCGCTTATACTGTAATCAAACAGCGCTGAAAATGCATGAAAGACGTGTTATTCAGTGAATAACGCCATTCCTTGCAGTTTCGCGCAGTCTTGTAGCAGTAGTAAGACTACATCGCAAAGAAATTGACAATTTTCTAAAAAATCACTGAAGCTGCTTTCAAACAGCGCTGAAAAATCGTGAATTGTTTGTTTTTCGGTGATTAAAGTTATTCATTCGAGAATTGCTGAAGAATGTAGATGAGTAGGGAATAAGTTAATACAATGGCTGGAGAACTATGTTGATGGCAATTATCAGTAGCGCATTGTCAATTGTTTATATCTCCATCTGCAGTTGATATATGTTTTAATCACTGTAGAATCTCTGTAGAATTCAGGTCGCCAGTGAAAAGATTATTCCAACTGTTATTGTTCCGTATTGGTGGCTGTACTTGATACCGTGTAGTCAACTTTTAAGTACTCTAGACACAATTGATCCGCACATTGATAATTATAGAGTGGCTCTGGAATTTATGTCATCTGTGTATTTATCAATCCGCCGAATACAGTTCTGTGCAGTTGCATATACACAGTAGTGCATTCAGATTTGTCAACGTCCCTAGCGACAATTGCTTTATCCATGGATCTTGCTACAAATGCCGAAGAACTGATGTGATCAGCGAACCGACTTATCCATTTGCTTTAGTATTTTGTACATGGCTGCTATCGCAACAGTAATGCGATACAACGATGTGTTATCTGTCCACTGCTCAATTTCGACTTGCCACTTACCTTAAATGATCAGTGAAGAGAATAATACAACAGCTACAGTGCTCTGCTGGTGGATAGACGAAGTACCGTTCCTTCAACTAAATATCTCTAGCCGCAACTGTACTGTACGCTGAATATTGCAGGACTGCCGTGGAATATTAATCATCAGCGAACAAATCGATCCAACGGATACGTTACACTAATGATGGTTGCTCTCAGTGCTGTGCTGCCAATTGTTAACGTCTAGTGCGATAGTAGATCTGTCCTTTGTCCTATTAGAATTGCTATAAAAGTAATATCTTCCGCGAAAAGATTACTTCAAAGGCCGCAGTGCTCTGTTGGTGGATTTACTATGTACCGTAATGTCAATTTTATATATCTCTACACATAACCAACCTACACAATGATTATTCTGGATTTCTACTGGCATTTTGTTCTTCAGTTGTCAGATTAATCTATCGTATAAAGTGCTTTGTTGAAGATTAAACGCAGTACTGTATTATCATTTGTCAATGTCACTAACGTTACATCCTATACCTTTGATAGATTTACAATTGCCATAGGGGTAGAGTCATGATTGAACAGAATTTTCCGACGGCTACAGTGCTCTGTTGGTGGATGCACTATATACCGTACTGTTAACTTGTAAGCAACCCTAGCCGTAACCATAATATAGAATAATTTTTCTTGAATTGATTTGGCATTAAGTCCTCAATGAACTAATTAATCCAACGACTACAGTACTGCGATATGGGCTGTACTCAGTACTCTTTTGTCAGTTGCTAATATGGGCGCAAATGGACCTGTCTTTTGTCATTCCAAAATTGCTACTTAGCTTAAATCATGAGTGAACGTATATCTCTACCGGCTACAGTGCTCTCTTCATGTATATACCAAGTAGTGTACTGTTTAATGTAAATATATATCGACATAGCTGTTCAATACATTGATTTCTCTAACACTGCTGTGGAACTCAAATCATCAGTGGAGAAATTAATTCAACGGCTACAGTATTGTGTAGACGGGTGTAATCAGTACTGTTTTGCCAATTATTAACATCTGGAGCGATAATGTATCAGTCTTTTGTCATTGTATGATTACCATGTAAGCCAAATCATCGGTGAACAGGTTAACCGTACTGCTACTTTGCCGTTTTGGTGGATGTACTAAGTACCGTACCGTCATTTATAAATATCTCTAGCCATAACTGACAATTCTAGAGTTATTATGGAGCAGAAGTCATCAGCGAACAAATTAATGCAGCGACTAGAGTAATGATACCATGACTGTATGCAGTTCGGCTATGTCAACTGTTACTATCGCTACCCATAATGGATCTGTCTCCTGTCATTTTGGAGTTACAATAGAATTCGTGTCATTAGTGTACAGATTAATTCAACGGATACAGTGCACCGCTGATTGATGTACTAAGCAGCTTACTGACAATTGTATATATTTCCAGCCAGAAATGATTTGTATATTGATTAGACCATATTCGCTGTGGAATCCAAGTCATTAGTGAACAAATTAATCCAACATCTGCAGTACGTTGATGACGACTCCAATCAGTACTGTCTCGTAAATTGTTAGTATCTCTAGCGATAGTGGATCTGTCCATTGCATTGAAGTATTCATATAGTATTTAAATCAATCAGCGAACAAATTAACCCAACGGCTACAGTGCTCTGTTGGTGCATGTACTGAGCATCATACAGCGAATTCTAAGTATCTCTAGCTTTAACTGATATATACATTGATTATTCAAGAACTGCTGTGGAATTTGTCACCGGTGAACAAACTTATTCCATGGCTACAGTATCCTGATGATGGCTATACTCCGTACTGTCTTGACATAAGCCAGTGTCTCCAGCGCAAATGGCTCTATGCGTTGATAATTCTACACTTGCTAAAGAACTTAGATTATCAGCGGACAGATTATTTCGGTCGCCACAGCTTTCTGTGGATCGCTAAACTCAGTACTCTATTGTCATTTGCCAACAGCAGTATAGACATTTGATGTGTGCACCGATCGTTCTACAATTGATGACGAATTTATATCATCAGTGAACAGACGAATAAAACTGCTGCCTTGCTCTACTGATCGACGTTCTTAGTACTTTACAGCAAGTTGTAGACATCTCTAGCCATATCTGACCTATGCATCGATTATTACAGAATGGCTGTTGAATATAGGTCATTTGTGAATAAAGTTGTGGCATCGGCTGCGTGTACACTGATGTTGTATGCACTCTGTACTGTATTATGAATGCCTACTATCTCGAGCGATAACTGATATTTCCTCTGTCATTCTAGTATTGGCACAATAGGTAAATCATAAATGCTTATATTGACACAACTGCAATTCTCCGTCCAGCATTGCTGTAGAATATAAGTAACCGGGGCACAGACTAATCAAACGCCAACAGTGCTCTCTCGGTTGTTGCTCTGTGTACCGTACTGGCAATAGTAGCTGTCACTAGATGTAAACGCAGTATACAATGAACATTCAAGATTTGCTTGGGAATTTAAGTCACAATTGAAAAAGTTATTCCAAAGGCTACAGGACTATGATCGTGCCAGCACTCGCTACTGCGTTGTCCATTGCTAATATCTCGTGAGTCGATGGATCTGTCTCTTGTCACTCTGGAATTGGTACAGAACCTATGTCAACACTGAACAGAATAGTCCATCGGCCACTGCGCCCTTTTGGTGAACCTAATGTGCGGCGCACTGTCAGCTGCAAACACCTCTAGCCATAACACCAGTATATACTGATTATTCTAGAATTTCCTTAAATTTATATCATCAGCGAACATATTATTCCAATGGCTGCGGTGCTGTGATGATGGCTGTACTCAGAGCCTTGTTGTCAACTGCTAATATATCGAGGGATTATGGACTTGTCTTCCTCATACTAGAATTGCTGCAGAATATACGTCATCAGTTAGCAGATTAGTCCAAGGTCAAGAGTGCTCTGTTGGTAGGTGTACATGGTACAGTACCGACAATAGTAAATATCACTAGCCATAATCGTAATGTGCACAAGATATTCTCAAATTATTTCGGAATTTATATCGTAGGTGAAAGAAGTAATGCAACGGCTACGTTACTGTGAAGATTGCTGTATTCAGTACTTTGCTGACAATTGTTAATTTCGCGATGGATAATGGTTCTGTCCTCTGTCATTCTCGAACTGTTATAGAATTTATATCAAGATTGAATAAATTAATCCGATGTAAACAGTGCTCTGTTGGTAGATGAAAAAGTACCGCACTGAAAATTGAAAATATCTCTAGCCGCAACTGTAGTGTCCATTGATAATTCTAGGATTGCTTTGGAACTTACATTATTAGTGAACAAATTAATCCATAGCCTACGTTACTGTGTTGATGGCTGTACTCCGTACCATGTTGGCAGTTATTGATGCATCGAAGTATAATGGATCATCTTTTTTATTCTAGAGATTCTGCAGGGTACGCATGATCAGTGGACAGATTAATACAAATGCAACTGTGCTCTACTGGTAGAAACACTGCTGCCATACTGTCAATTGTACATAGCACGATCCATAAGCGTACTGTAGGTATGTCGCTCCAGAATTTACATGGAATAAGCATCATCAGTGCTCAAAGCAATAGAACGGCTAGATTACTGTGATCGTGGCTGTACTCTGTCCTGCTATGTCTATTGTTAATGCATGCAGGTATAACGGATATGTACTTTGTCGCCTAGAATTGCTATATAATTCAATCGTCATATAACAGTTTAATCCATCGGCTACTGTGCTGTATTACTGGATGTACTGGGTTCCGTGCTGTCGGCTGTAAATATCTCTTGATACAGCCGTACTGTACCATAATCTTCCTAGTTGTCTTCGAACATACATCACCTGTAACCAAGGAGATCCAACGTCAACAGCACTGTGATGATGACGGTACCAAGTACAGTGTATGCAACTGTAGATATCTAGAGGGTTAATAGACCTGTCTTCTGGCATACAAGAATGGCAATAGAATTTAGTCATGGTTTGTCCGGTTAATGCAATGGATACAGATCTCGCCTTTTGGATTTAATAGCTATCGTACTGTCAATTGCAAATATCACCAGCCGTAACCTCAATATATATTAACTATTCCTGAAACAATTTGGAACTTGCATCATCAGTAGGCAGAGTATCTCAACGGCAACAGTACTATGTTGATGGCTTTACCCAGCACTGGGTTGCCAATTTTAAGTGTCTCGAGGTATGATGGATTTGCATTTCTCGTTTTAGAATTCACGCAGAATGTTCATCAGCAGTGGAGAGATTAATCCAAGGGAACAATGATCTGTTGGTACATGTAGTATGTACCGTACTGACAGCTGTAGATATCACTGGCCATAACCGTACAAGAGATAGAATATTCTAGAGTTACTTTGGAACATACATCATCGATGAAAAAATTAATCCCTCTGGTAGGGTAATGTGTTGATGGCTGTACTCTGTACTGTGCTGTAGATTGCTAATACCTCGAGGGATAATGGATATGTTCGCTGTCACTACTGTATTTCTATCGAACCTAGATCATCACTGACCAGATTAATACTGCGGCTACAGTGCTATGTCTTTGGATGTACTATGCACTGCAGTGACAATTCCAAGTGCCCACAGCCATTACCCAACTATACACGGATTACACCAAATCTGTTTTTGAAATTACATCATCAGTGGTCAAATGAATCAGCGTCTACTGCACTGTGGCGATAGCACTGCTCAGTGCCGTGTTGACACCTTTTCATATTTCGTGGGACAATGGAAATGTCTTTTTTCTTTCTAGAATTGCTGCGGCATGCAAATCATCACTACTCAGGTTAATACAACGGCTACGATGCTCTGCTGCTGGATGTGGTGGGTGCTGCGTTGTTAATTATAAATACCTGTAGCCAGAACCATACCGTACATTGATTATTTTAAGATTGCTGTGGAACTCGCACCATCAATTAACAAAGCGATTCAGCGGCTACAGTACTGCGTAGCTGTAAATTCCAAAGAAATTCTGGAATAATCAGTGTACGGTACCGTTAGGGCTAGGGATATTTACAATTGACATTACCGTACTTAGTACATCCACAAGCATAGCAGCCTTTTGATTAATCTGTTCACGGGGGATGTATATACAGCAGCATTTCTAGAATAAAAACGAAGATCCATTATCCCACGAGATATAAAGAATTGACAACATAGTACTGATTACAGCCATCATCACAGTAATGTAGCCGTTGGACGGCATTGTTCTCTGATGGTGTAAATTTCATGGCACACCCGGAATAATAAATGTATTGTACGGCTATGGCTTGATATATTTCCTGTTGACGGCAGGCTGCTCAGTGCATCCACAAGCAGAGCACTGAAGACGAAATTTTTATATGTTCAATTTTAACTACAGCAATTCCACAGTGAAGGAAGGCAGACCCGCTATCACACGAGATATAAGCAACTGACAACATTACGCTGAGTACAGGTATCACCTCACTGCTGAAGACGTTGAATCGCTTGTCCACTGATGATATAAATACCAAACGATTCTACGGTAAACAGTGTACAGTACGCTTATGTCTAGAGATATTTACAATTTACAGTACGATGCTTAGCATATTCGCATGTATAGCACCGTACCTGTTGGATTAATCGGTTCAATGGTGATTTACATTTCACAGCAATTCTCGTATGACTAAATACTGATACGCTATGCCTCGAGATATTAACAACTAACAGCACAGTAATGAGTACAGCCAATAACACCGTTATGTAGCCATTGGACCGCTTTCTACACTGATGATTTGAATTGCAACATATTTCTAGAGGAACCTATGTATAGTACTCTTACGGCAAGTGACACTTTCAATTGACAGGACGCGACTCCCTTCAACTACCATCCGAGCACTGTTGCCGCTGAATTAATCTGTTCGTTCTATATGTTTGAGCTACAGCAACTCTAGAATGCAAAATAAAAGTCCATTGCCCTCGAAATATTAACAATTGACAGCACACTACTGAGTACAGTTATCATCACAGTCGTGTATACATTAGACAACTTTGTCCACCGAGGATGCAAATTCCGAAGCAAGTCTGGAATAATCAATGTATATTACGCTTATTTCTTGTGATATTTCAAATTGACAGCACCGCACATACTACATGCAACAATATAGCACTGTTGCCGTTGCGTCATACTTTTCACAGATTGCATATACTCTAGAGCCACTCTAGAACGAGAAATGCATATCCATATTCCCCCGAGATATTAACAAATGATGACACAGTACTGAGCATAGCCATCGTCATAACTTTCTAACCGCTGAATTGCTTTGTTCACAAGTGATGCAAATTCCGAAGCAATTCTGGAATAATCAATGGGTATAGCGGTTGCGGTGTGTGATATATACAATTGGCTGCAGGGTACTTTATTCTTCTACAAACAGAGCACTTTCGCCGTTGGTTTAATATGTTTAATGATGTCTTAGATTCCACAGCAATTCTAGAATTACAAAAGGCAGATCCATCATCCATCGAGACGAGAAAAATTTACAACGGTGCGCTTACTGCAGCCATCATCACAGTACTGCAGCCGTTGGAATACTTTGTCCACTGAGGATGTAAATTCGAACGCAATTCTAGAATAATTAATATATAGCGGTTTTGTCCTGAGATATTGTCAGTTGACTGCACGTTACTTATAGTATCCACCAATACAGTACGGTAGACGCTAGATTACTCCGTGCAATTATGATTTTGGTTCAATGATAATCCAAGAATAACAAAATACAGATCATCTTGCCCTCGAGAAATTAGCAATCTACAACACAGTACCCATAACGGCCACCGTCTCCGCTCTGTAGCCGTTAGATTACTTTGTTCACTGGTGATGTAATTTCAAAAGCATTCTGCAAAGATCAATGTATATTATGGGTATGGCTTGACATACCTATAATTGACAGGACGGTACACTCATCATCCAACAGCAGAGTACGGCAGCCGCTTTTTTATCCAGCTCAGTTTCGACTTATTTTTTATAGCAACTCTTGAATGACAATATGCAGACATACCATCTCTCGAGATATTAGCAATTGACATCACAGTATTTAGTTCAGCCATGATCAATGTACTGTAGTCGTTGGAGAACCTTGTTCACTGAGTATGTAATTTCCAAAGCAATGCTGTAATAATCAATGCATATTACGGTGATGGCTAGAGATATTTCCAATTGACAGTACGGTACTTGTTACATGCACTAATATGGCACCCTATTCGTCGGATTGACATTTTCGCAGACGGCGTACAGTCTACAGCAAGTCGAGAACGATAAATGCAGATCCATTATCCCTCGAGGTCTTAAAAATTCACATCACAGTACTGAGTACAGCCATCATCACAGTCTTGATACAGCTGAATTACTTTGTACACGCATGGTGCATGTGCAAAAGCAATTCTGGCATAATCAACTAATTCTTCGGCTATGGGTAGTGATATTCAAAATTGGCTGTACGGTACCTAGTACATCTATTAACAGAGCACTCTTGCCGCTAGAGTAGTCTGATGAATTATGACCAAGATTCTATAACTATTCAAGAATGACAAAAGACAAGACCATTATTCCTCGAGACACTAACTATTGACAACACAGGACCCATAACAGCCACGATCTCTGTTCTGTAGCGGTTAGACTACTTTGTCCGCTGATGATGTGAATTAAAGAACAACACTAGAACAATCAATGTATATCACGATTCCGACTTGAGCTATTTCCAGTCGAAAGTAAGGCACGTGTTACGTACACCAAAGTAGCAATGTTGCCATTCTACTAACATTTTCGCAGGCGACGTTCATTCTACAGCAATTCGAGAACAAGAAATGAAGATCCATTATCACTCGTGACCTTAAGAATTGACTTCACAGTGTTGAGTACAGCCGCGATCAATGTAATGTAGTCGATGAAATACCTTGGACACTGAGGATGTATGTTCCAAAGCAATTCTTCAATAATCAACACATATTAGGTTTATGGCTTGAGATATTTCCAATTGACAGTACGGTACTTATTACAACCACTAATATGGCACTGTAGTCGTTGGATTAATCTGTTCGGTGATGATTTATGTTCTTTAACATTTCTAGCTTAACAAAATACCTATTTAGTGACGCTGGAGGTCTTAATAGCTGACAACGCTGTACTAAGTGCAGCCATCACCACAGACTCTTAACAGCTGAATTACTTTGTACACGTATGATGCCAGCCCCTAAGCAATTCTGTTATAATCAACTAATATCTCGGTAACGGCTACTGACACCTACAATTGCCTGTACGGAACATAGTACACCTACCAACAGAGCAGTTTTGCCATTAGAGTAATCTGTTGAATTACGACTAAGGTCCTGTAACTCTTCTAGAGTGAAAAAAGACAGCTCCATTATCCCTCGAGGCATAAACAATTGACGACACTATACTGAGCACAGCCGTCATTACAGTACTGTTGTCGTTGGAATTCTTTGTACACTGATGATGTAAATTCCAAAGCAACGCTGGGCAAATCAATGTATGTTAATGTTACGGCTTGAGATAATTGCAAATAAGTGTGCGGTACACATAACGTCTACCAATACAGCACAGTATCCGTAGGATGAAGTTGATCAATGACGGTCTCTATTCCATAACAATTCTAGAAAGACAAAATACAGATCCATTGTGCCTCGAGGTATATACTAATGACATCGCAGTATTGAATACAGTCACGATCAATTTACTGTCGTCGTTGGAATACCTTGTTCACTGGGGACGTAAATTCCAAAGCAATCCTGTAATAATCAATGCATATTTCGGTTATGGTTTGAGTTATTTCCAATTGACAGTACGGGACTTATTACAACCACAAATATGGCACTCTGGCCATTGGATTAAACCGTTCGGTGATCATTTATATCCTTTAACATTTCTAGCATGACAAATTACATATCCAGTGACCCTCGAGACCTCAACAAATTGACAACACGGTACTGTGTACAGCCATCATCACAGTCTTGTAGCCGCTGAATTACTGTGTACGCACATGATGCAAGTAACTAAGAAACTCTGGTATAAACAACTAACGGTTCGGTTATGGTTAGTGGTATTTACAGTTGGATGTATGGTACCTAGTATATCTACCAACAGAGCACTGCTGCCGTCAATCTGTTGAATTATGACCAAGCTTCTATAGCAATACTACAACGACAAAAGACAGAACCATTATCCCTTGGGGCCTTAACTATTGACGACACTGTACTTAGTACAGCCGTCATCACAGAACTGTAGTCATTGGTCTACTTTGTCCACTGATGATGCAATATCCAAAGCAATTCAGGGATAATCAGTGTATATTACTGTTATTGCTTGATATATCTCCTGTTGTGGGTAAGGTACCCATTAGAACCACCAATATGGCTCAGTATCCGTTGGATTAATCTACTCGATGGCGATCTAAATACTATAACATTTCTAGAATGAGAAATTACTTATCCAGTGACTCTCGTGGTATTAACACTCGACAACACAGTACTGGGTACAGCCATCACGACTGTAATGTAGCCGATATCCTACTTTGTTGACTGATGTTGTGAATTCGTGTATAATGCTAGAATAAGCCATGCATAGTGCGGTTATGGCTAATGACATTTACATTTGACAGTAAGGCAGCTGGTACATCCACCTACTGAGCGCTGATGCTGGTGGAATAATCTGTTCAATGCTGAATTGGGATCTATAGCAATGAAGATCTGGAGTAATCAATGTATGTTACGGTTATGACTTGAGAAATTTTCAACTGACAGTACGTTCTATAATATAACCACCAATATTGCACGGTAGACGTTGGATTAAAGATATCAGTAATGATTTAAATTCTCTAACAATACTAGAATGACAAAATGCATGTCAACGATCCCTCGCGATGTTAGAAACTGGCAACACGGCGCTGAGCACAGCCATCATCACAATATTGTAGCCGTAGTATATCTTTATTCACTGATGATGAAAATTCTAAAGCAACTCCGAAATATTAATTGTATATTTCGGTTCAGTCTTGATATATTTCCAACTGACAGTACGGCATTTAGTACATCTTCCAATAGATCACTGGTCCTGTTGGAATAATCTGTTCACTGATGATTTGCATTGTACGGCAAACCTAGAACGAGAATTGCCGGTCCATTATCCCTCGAGATATTGACAATTGACAACAAAGCACTGAGTACAGCCATCGTCACAGTGCTGAAGCGGCCGGACTTCTTTGACCACTAACGATGTAATTACCACAGCAATTCTAGTAGACCCATGCATAGTATGGATATGGCTGGGGGCACCTGCCATAGACAGTACGTTACATCGTACATATGGCAACAGAGCACTGTAGCCGTTGGATAACTCTGCTCCATGGTGATTTATATGCTGTAACATTTCTAGAATGACAAAGTACAAATAGACTATGCACCGAGATATTAACAATTGACAACACAGTACCCAGTACTGCCATCATCACAGTAATGTGTGTGTTGGAATACCTTTCTCACTGATGATGTGTGTTAGAATGTAATTCTAGAACAATCTATGTATAACGCGGTTGTGGCTGGGGATATTTGCAATTGACATTATGGTACTTGCGCATCCACGCCCAGTGCAGTGTAGCCGCTATATGAAGCTGTTCAATGATAATTTGGTTTCCACAGAAAGTGTAAATTGTCAGCGGTCATACCCATTACCCCACGAGATACGGCAATTCTCAAAACGGTGCAGACTACAGCCATAACCACAGTTCTGTGGCCGCTAGATAAATCTGTTCATCGATGGCTTAAGGTCCACAGCAATTCTACACTAATGTGTGTACAGTACGCTTGTGGCTACTGATATTTGTAATTGACGGTAAGGTGCTCAGTACATCCACCAGCAGAACACTGTATCCGTTGGATTAATATGTTCAATTGTCATTTAGACTCTATAGTATCCCCGAAATGACAAAATAAATATCCATTTTCCCTCCAGTAGTCTACAATTGACAAGACTGTACAGAGCACAGACATCGTAACAGTACTGAAGCGGTTGGACTATTTTGCTCACTGGCGTTGTCAGTTACGAAGCAATTCTAGAAGACCCATGTATATTAATGGTACGGCTGGAGATACCTGCAAGAGGTATTACGGTTCTTTGTAAATCCACCTCTGGACAGTGTAGCTGCGGTGTTAACCTGTTCAATAATGATTTAGGTTTTATAGCAATCCTAGAATGACAGCGGTCATATCCATTATCCCTCGATATATTGACGAACAATTCACGTCACAGTAACCTGTACATTCATCATCACTTTAATGCTGCATTCCTATAACTTCTTCCACTGGTGACACAAGATCTATAGCATTTCTACTGTGGCCACGGATATATACACTATCCCTCGACATATTAACAATTGACGACACAGTGCTGAGAGCAGCCATCATCACAATAATCTAGTCGATGGACTACTTTATCCGCAGATGATATAAATTCAAAGGCTTTTCTCTAATAATCAATGTACAATGCGGTTACGGCCTGAGATATCTAAAATTGAGGGTACGACACTTAAAACATCTACCAATCCAGCACTGCAGATTTTGTCTCACACTGTTCGATGGTGAAATAGATTCCATAACAATTCTAGAATGACAAAGACACAGAACCTCTGAGGGATTAATAATTGACAACTCCCTACTGAGTAAAGCAGTCATCACCGCAATGTAGCCGGTGGAATACTTTGTTCACTGGTGATGTAAATTGCAAAATAATTCTTGAATGACCTACATATAGCACGGATACTGCTAGTTACATTAACAACTGACAGTACGGTACCTATTATTAAAACCAACCGAGCATTGTTGCTGCCTGATAAATCTGTTCAATGACGATTTACGTGGCATAACAATTTAACAATGGCAATATGCAGATCCATTGTACCTCGAGATGTTAGCAACTGAACACAAAATACTGAGTCAGCACAGTAACGTAGCCGTTGGACGACACAGTTGGCTGATGATGTAATCTCCAAGGCATATCTCGAATGGTCAAAGCGTATTACGGTTATGGCTAGCGACATTTACAGTTGAGTGTACGCTGCTTAGTACATCCACCAACAGAGCACTGCAGCCGTTGTTTAAATCTCTTCGATGATTGTTTAGGTACTACAGCAATTCTTGATTGGCAAGGAACAGATCCATAATCCGCCGAGAAAATAACAATTGACTACACGGTACTGAGGACAGGCATTTGCACAATATTGTAGCTATTGGATTACTTTCTCCTCTGGTAACGTAAATTCCATAGTAATTCTGGAATAACCTGTTTATAGTCCGTTTATGGCTAGGGATGTCTACAGTTGACAGTGCGGTACTTGTCGTATGTACTGACAGAGTACTGTTGCCGCTGGATTAGCCTGTTCACTGATGACGTTCATCAGACAGCAACTGTAGAATGAAAAATGCAGATCAGCTTCCCCGCTGACTAACAGCTGACAAGACAGTACTGTGCACAGCCATCATCACAGAATCGCAGACCTTGATTAACCTTGTTCACTGGCAATGCATGTTCCAAAGCAATTCTTGAATAGTCCAGGTAAGTCACAGCTATTGCTAGAAATACTTACAATTGAGAACACGGTACTTCGTACATCTGCCAACATAGCACTGTTCACGTTGGACTAATATGTTTAATGATGGTTTAAATTCTACAACAGTTCGAGAAGTACGAAATACACACTTTTCCCTCGGTATTAACGTTTAACATCACATACTGAGTACTCCCGTCATCTTAGTATTGTAACCGTTGTATAACCTTGTCCACTGATAGTGTGATTTCATAACCAATTTTGGAATAATCAATGTATACTGCGGTTATGCCCGGAGCCATTTACATATTTTAATACGGTACATCGTACATCTACCAACAGAGCGCTGTTGCCGTTCATTTATTCTGATCAGTGATGATTTTTACTCCATAGCAATTCAAGAATGGCAAAATACAGATCCATCATCTCTCGCGATATTAACAACTGACAACAAAGTACTGAGTACGGGTATCATCGCAGTAACTTAGACGTTGGCATACTTTGTTCGCTGATGATGTGAATTCTTAAGCAAGTCTGAAACGTCCTTCGTATACTACGGTTACGGATAGCGACGTTTGCATTTCATAGTACGGCACTCACAACCTCCATCAGTATAGCGCTGCAGCCGCAGTATTAATCTGTTCATTGATGATTCCGGTCCCATCGAAATTCCAGAATGACAGAAGACACATCCAAAAACAGTTGGGGTATTAACTATTGACAACAGAGTACCTAGTACAGCTATAGTCACAGTAATGTAGCCGTTGAAATGCTTCTTTCACTGGTGACTTGGATTCCTACGCAAATCTGGAATAATCAGTGTACAGTACGGATATTGCTAGGGACATTGCAAACCAGAATGAGAAGATAGAGATCCACAGACCCTCGTGACATTAACACTTGACGAGACAGTACAGAACACCGGCAGTACCGCAGTAACGTTTCCGTTGGAATACTTTGCTCACTGATGACAAAAACTCGTAAATTATTCTGGAATAACCATTGTATATTACGTTTATGGCTCGGGATATTTCCTATTGGCATTACGGTACTTAGCACATCCGCTTCCAGAGGCGTGTGGACGGTGTATTAATCTGTTCGATCATGAGTTAGTTATCACAGAAATTCTAGAATGACGATGGATATATTCATTATCCCTCGAGATATTAGCTATTGTCAAGAAAGTACAGACTACAGCCTGCACCGCAGTACCGCAGCCGTTGGATCAGTTTGCTCATCGATGATATGGATTCCTCAGCATTTCTGGAGTAATCACTGCAGACTACGGAAATGGCTAGGGAAACTTATAATTTACTGTACGCTGCTTAGGACATCCTCCAAAGGAGCACTGCACCCGCTGGTATATTATGTTCAGTGATCTTTTAGATTGTATAGCAATTCTGGAATGACAAAATACAGATCCATCATCGCTCGCGAAATTAACAATTTGCAACACAATATCGAGCGCAGCCACCATAACATAGACGAAGCCGCCGGTCTACCTTGTTCACTGATGATGTAAATAACAACGCAATTCTGGAATAATCAATGTGTAGTACGGTTACGCCTTGAGAAATTCAAAATTGACTGCATGGTACTTATTTCATACACAAATATAGCACACTCTCCGCTGGATTAACATGTTCAATGGTGATTTAAACTTTATAGGAATTCTAGAATGACAAAGTAAAGATCCTCTGATACTCTAGATGTAAACAATTGACAACACAGTACCGAATACAGCCATCATCACAGTAATATAGACGATTGAATACATTGTTCACCGATGATGGTAACTCGAAAGTGATCCTAGAATAACATGAATATAGTACGGTTGTGACTATTGACATTTAAAACAGACAGTACGTCGTTCAGTACATCTGCGAACGATGCACTATTTCCGTTGGATTTTTCTGTTCACTGATGATGTATATTATTTAGCAATTCTAGAATGAAAAACGCAGGTCTGCCATCTCTCGAGATATTAACTACTGACAACGCATTTGAGAGTACCGCCAGCATCACAGTACTGAAGCGATTGGACTTCTATGCTCACTGAAGATGTAAATTCCAAAGCAATTCTAGAAGACCCACGTAGAGTACGGGTATGGCTGGTGATACCTGCAATAGGGAGTACAGTACCTTCTACATACACTTCCAGAGCAGTGTACCTGTTATATTAATCTGTTCAATAATGAATTAGGTTTTACAGCAATTCTAAGATGACAGCAAACATACCCATTATCCCACGTGATATTAGCAATTGGCAACACAGTACACACTGAAGCCGTCATCTCAGTACTGTAGCAGATGGAACAATTTGTTCATCGATGGTATAAAGTCGACTGCAATGTTAGAATAATCAGTAGCAGTACGGTTACGGCAAGTGATATTGACAATTGACAGAACGGCAACTAGTACATCTACCAAGAGTTTTCAAATACTCACTAATTACTTTGATCCTATAGCAACCCTTCGAACGGCAGAACAAAGACTCATTGTCCCCAGAGATTTTAAGAATTGACACCACAGTACAGAGCAGAGCCATCATCACTGTAACGTAGCCATTGGATTAATTTTTTCATCGTTTTCACACATATTCTAGAATAATCAGAGTATGCTACGGTCATGGCTCGGAATATTTGTAATTGCGATTTCGGCACCTAGTACATCTACCAGCAGAGCAGTCTCGCCGTTGGAATAATCTGTTCAGTATATAACTAGATTTTATTGCCAATCTAGGATAATAGCGATCATACCCACTATAATTCGAGATATTGGCAATTGACGACGAAGTACAGGGGCCAGCTATCATCGCAGTACCGTAACCGTTGTATTACTTCGTTTATCGGTGATATAAATTCTACAACAGTTCTAGGATAAATTGTGTAAGGTACGGTTATGTCTAAGGATATTTACAATTAACAGCGCGGTGCTAAGTACATCTACAAACAAGGCACTCTTGAAGTCGGATTAGTCTGTTCAGTGATCATTTAGGTTGTAGCCAATCTAGAATGACAAAACACAGATCCATTATCCATCGCGATTATTAGCAATTGACCTGAAAATAATTAGAACCGCCATTATTACAGTACAGTTGCTGCAGTATCATTTGCTCACTGATGAATTAATTTCGACAACAATTCCAAGCTATTCATTATATAGAACATTTATGTTTAGAGATATTATAATTGACAGTACGGTACTTAGTACATCCACTATGAGGGCACTGTAGCTGTTGGACTTATTTGCTTGCTGATGATATATGTTACACAGCAATGCTATAATAATCAATGTATGGTATGGTTACGAATAGAGATATTTAGAATCGGCAGAAATGTACACGGTACGTCCACCAGCAATGCACTAACGCCGTTCGATTAATATCTTTAATAATGTCTTTAAATCTATAGCAATTACATAATGCAAAAGGGAAATCCATTATCGCTCGAAACGTTAAGAACTGGAAACACAATACTGCATGCAGCCAACATCAGTGTATATGTGCCGATTGATTAACTCGTTCAAGGAAGATTTTATTTGCACAGCAAATTCAAGGTAATCAATGTATGGAACTGTTATGGCTAGAGTTACTTGCAATTGACATTACGGTACTTAGTACGTCCACCATGATGTCACTGTAGCCGTTGGGTTTATCTATAAACTGATGATTTAAGCTCTATAGCAATTCTAGAATGATCAGCGGATACATAATATATTTGTAGTAGTATTGACAAATGGCAACACAGTACTGAGTGTAGCCATCTACACAATACTGTAGCCGCTGCATTAATCTGTTTGCTGATCGTTTTATTCCTTCAGCAACTGTAGAATGATTGTTGTATGATGTAGAATGATAAGGCATTGCAGCAGAAGAGAGGTGATCAGTGAATTGTCTAGTCAAGTGACAATAGCCATTTGTGGGTGGTTACACTGGGTACTGAATTTCCAATTGTAAATATCTATATCGAAAATTTATTTATACATTGGTAATTATAAAACTGCAATTTGAAATACATGATCAGGGTATTTGTTAATACATTGGCTGTAGCACGGTGTTAATTGACATACTCAGTAGTGCCTTTTCAAATGATCGTATCTCTAGGTATATCTGATTGAACCTATGATCTTCCTCGAACTACTGTAGAGTTTAAAATTTCAGTGAACTGCTTAGTACAGTGGCTAGAGCTATATGTAGTTCCCTACGCTCGGTACCTTATCACCAATTGTCGATATTTGCAGCTAAGCTTTATCTACACATTGCTCATTCTAGAATTCCTGTAGAACTTAGATTATCAGCGAAAAGAATATTCCAATTGATATCGCACTGCGTAAACGCCCGTACACTATATTGCATGTCCAATTGTCTATATCTAAGGCGATAATTGATCAATCCATAGATCGCTAAATATTAGCATTGCAATACAGGAGAACAGGGACTGAGTTAATCCAGTGGATGTTGGAATTTGTTGATTGCTATTCTTAGAGATGCGTTGACAATTGTTAATGTCTCTAGCTATAACAGCATCATACCGTGATCATTCCAGAAATGCTGTTGAATTAGTATCATCAGTGAAGAGATTAATGTGATAGCCAGGCTGCTCTCTAGGTGGATATACCAATTACGGTACTGTCAGTTGCACATAACTCTGGCCATAACAGATTTATACATTGATTATTCTGGAGCTGCTGCGTAATCAACAGTGAATCAATCAATCAACAGTGAAAAAGTAATACCTACGGCAGCAGTAGTGTGATAGCGGCTGCTTTCTGTGCCATAGTAAATCTGCCTTTAGTCACGATGGAATCCCTATAGAACATGTATCGTCGTTTGAGCAGGTCGCTGCAATGGCTACAATGTCCTGTCAACGTCTACATATGTCAATGTCTCCAACAGATGTTGCGCTCTCCTGTGATTATGCTACAATTTCTAAAGGTATTCGATGAGCAGCGGACAGTTTAATTCAATGGCAATATTATGAAGTAGGTGGCTACACTCGGTACTCTATTGCCATTTGCCAATATCACTACCGATATATGGTCTATCCGTTTATCATTCTAGAATTGCTATAGTGTTCAAATTATGATTGAAGAGATTAATCAAAGGGCTACACTACTGCGATGCTGGCAATACTCAGAAACTTGTTGTCAGTTGTTAAAGCATTGAGGGATAATGGATTTGTACATTGTCCTTCTAGAATCACTAAAGAACCTATATCATCGGTGAACAATGTAATGCAACGGCTGCTATACTGTGATGATGGCTGTACTCAGAACTGTGTTGACAATTGTTAATATCCTGGGTGACAATGGGTCTGTACCTTGTCATTCTACAACTGTTATAGAATGTGAATCATCTTTGCACAGATCAATCAGTCGGCTACAGTGGTCTGCTAGTGTATGCACTAAGCACCGTAATGTCAAATGTAAATATCCCGAGGCATAACAGCAATATACACTGATTATTCGAGAATTTCTTTGCAATATGCATCATCAGTGAACAAAGTAATTGAACAGCTACAATACCGTTATGATGGACTCACTAAGTACTTCGTTGTAAATTGTTAATATCTCCAGGAATAATGGTTCTGCATTTCTCATCCCGGAATTGTTGTAGAACATACATCATCAGTGGACAAACTATTCCAACGGCAGCAGTACACCGTTGGTAATATTAAAAAGTTCCGTACTGCCATTTGTGCATGTGCATAGCCGTAGCCTCACAGTAAATATGATATTCTACATTTGCTCTGGAATTTACAGCGTCAGTGAAGAAAGTAGTCCAGTGGCTATGGTACAGTAATGATGGATTTACTCAGTATTGTGTAGTCTACTGTTATTATCGCGAAGGATAATGACTCTGCATTCCTCATTCTAGAGTTTCTCTAGGATATGCACCATCAGTGACCTGAACAGTCCAACAGCAACAGTGCTCTGTTGTAGATATAATATATACCGTACCGCCAATTGCATGTGTCATTAGACATAACCTTACTATACATTGGTCATTCCAGAATTGCTTCGAAACTAACATCACCAGTGAACAAAGTAGTAATGCGGCTACATTACTGTGATGATGGCTGTAATATGTACTTTGTTGTCAGTTGCATATGGCTCGTGGGATAATGGATATATCCGCTGTCAATCAAGAATTGCTATAGAATCTAGACCACCATTAAACAGATTAATACGACTGCTACACTGCTCTGCTGGTGGATGTACAAAGCATAGTACTGTCCATTGGCGGTATCACTTGCCGTAGCCATTCCATGCGTAAGTTATTCTTGAATGGCTTTGGAACATTCATTATCAGTGAACAAAGTTACTCAAGGTATACAATAATGTGATGATAGCTCTACACAGTACTGTGATGACAATTGTTAATATACAATCGGATAGCGGAACTGCATTATCCATTCTTGAATTGCAATAGGTCCTAAAACGTCATGGAACAGATTAATCCATCGGCTACGCTTCTCTGTTGGTGGACGTACAAAGCACCGTACTAAAAATTGCATATATCCCTAGCCTTAACTGGACTACACACTGATTATTCCAGAATACCTTTTGAACTTGCGTCATCAGTGAGCAAAGTAATCCAACGACTACGGTACTGTGATGATGGCTATACTCGGTAATGTGTTGTCAGTTTTTAATGTATCAAGGGATAATGGATCCGTTCATTGTCCTTCTGGAGTTGTTATAGAACTTAAATCATCGGTGAACAATGTAATCCAACGGATGCTGTACTATGACGATGGCAGTACTCAGTATTGTGTTGACAATTGTAAGTATCTGGAAGGGCAATGTATGTGAATCTTGCCATTCCAGAATTGTTATAGCATGTGAATCATCATTGCACAGATTAATCAGTCGGTCACAGTTCTTTGTTGATGGACGTACTTAGCACAGTACTGACAGTTGTAAATATCCCTAGGCATAACAGTACTTTGCACTGATTATTCGGGAATTGATTTCGAATTTACATTATCAGCCAACAAGGTATGCCATCTGCTACAGCACGGGTATGCAGGTTGTTTTCGGTACAGGGCTGTCAATTGTTATTACCTCGACGGATCTGCTTTTCACATTCTAGCATTGCAGTAGGATATACATCATAAGTGAACAGATTAAGCCAATGGCAGTGGAACTCTGATGGTAGATGTACTAAGTACTCTACTGACAATTGTGAATATCACTAGCCACAACTGAACTATACATAGCTCATAATAGAGTTACCCTGGTATCCTCATCATCAGTGAACAAATTAGTTCAGGGGCTACCATACTGCAATGATGGCTGTAATGTGTAGTGTACTGTTAATTGTCAATATCCCGAGGGACGACGTACGTGTATTTTGTCATTCTGGAATTGATATAGAATCGCAATCATCATTTAACTTATTAATCCAACGGCTACTGTGCTCTATTGCCTGATGTACTAAGTACCGTACTGTCAGTTGTAAATATCCGTAGCCATAACCATATTATACATAGGCTATTCTAAAGTTACTTTGCAATACCCATCATCACCGGACAAAGCAGTCCATCGTTCGCAGTACTGTTATGACGGTGTAATCGGTACTGCATTCTCAAACTTTAATATCCATTGGGATGGCAGATCTATATATTGTCATTCTGGGATTGCTATGGAATGTAAATTATCATGGACCAGATTAGCCCAGCGGCTACAGCGCCCTATTCGCGGATGTACTGAGCGCCGTACAGTCAGTTGAGAATATCTCTAACCATAACCGTGCAATACATTGGTCTTTCCCTCATTGCTTTGCAATATGCATCACCAGTGAACAAACTAATCCAACGGCTAAAATACGGTGATGATAGCTGTACTCTAAACTCTGTTGTCAATTGCTAAAACGGCTACAGTGCTCTGTTGGAGGATGTATTGAGTAGCATCCTGTCAGTTGCTAGTATCCCTAGCCATGTCCATATAATACGCTGATTATTCTACGACTGATTTCGATTCTTCGTCATCGGTGAACAAAAGATCCAATTTCTACTGCACATATGTGATGGTTGTACTGAGTACTGTGTTACCAATTCTCAAATTTCGTGGGACAATGTAACAGTATTTCTCATTTTAGTATTGCTGTAGAATATACTTCATTAATGAACAGGTTAATCGAACGGCAACCGAGCTCCGTTGGTTGATGTACCAAGTACCTCACTTTCAATGTTGTATGTCATTAGGCATAACCGTTCTATACCTAGGTTAGTCTAGAATTACACTGGACTTTTCCTCGTCAGTGTGCAGACCAGTCAAACAGCTGCATTACTTTGGTGATTGCCGTTTTCTGAGCTTTATTGTAAAATGTTAATATACAGAGTGTTAGTGCAGCTGTATTTTGTCATTTTATAATTTTTATACAATCCAAATCAGAAATGAGCGTAATCCCAGGCTACAGGGCACTGTTGGTATACGTACGACGTACCGTACTGTCAATTTTAAGCATCTGCAGTCATAACCGCGGTATACATAGGTTATTCTAGAATTGCCATACAACTTGCACCATGATCTGACAGTGTAACTCAGCAGCTACAATACTGTGATGATGGCTATACTCAATACCTAGTCGTCAATTGCTAATACCTCGAGGGACAATGAATCTGAATTCCTCATACTAGAAATGCTGTAGAATATACGTCATAAATGAACCGATTTATCCAAGGTAAACAGAGCTGTTTTGGTGGGCGTACTAATGACAGTGCTGTCAGTTGTAAATATCCATAGGAATAACCGTCCCATGCACTGATTATCCTACAACTGACTTGGAATATGCATTATCAGTTGGAAAATGATTCAACAAACACTGTGCTTTGTGATGGCTGTAATCAGAACTGTGTTGTCAATTGTTAACATCGCGACCAGTAATGGATCTGTAATTTGTCATTATAAAATTTCTATAGACACCAAATCACCAATGAACACGTTACTCCAAAAGCCGCAGAGCTCTGTTGGTATATGTACTGCTCACCGTACACATAATTGCAAGTATCCCTAGCCATTACAGATCTGTACAAAGAATATCCTAAAATGGTAGTGATAATAAGTATCATCTGTAAACAAACTCATCCAATTTCTACAGTACTGTGATGATGGCTGTACTCTCTATCGTGCTGTCAAATGCTAAATCCTCGAGGGATAATGGACATATTCGATGCCATTCTAGAGTATATATGACACGTAAATTATCATTGAACAGATTAGTCCACGGCTACTGTGCACTGTTGGTGCAAGTACGAAGTACCGTGGAGTCAATTGTTAATATATTCAGACACAAACGTGGTGCAGATAGATTATTCTAGAATGGATTCCTAGCATACATCACAAGTGAACAAATTATTGCAACGTCAACATTACTGTGATGATTGCTGTACTCAGTAGTGTGTTGTCAACCGTTGATGTCACGAGGGATAATGGATCTGCCTCTTGTCATTCTACAACTGCTACAGAATTGAATTCAACTTTAAACAGAGCAGTGCAGCTTCTGCAGTGCTCTGCTGGGGGATATACTAAGTGCCGTACTGTGAACTGGAAGTAACTCAAGGCATAACCATTATATACATTGACTATTCCATAATTGTTTTCGAATTTACGTCCTTAGAGGAGGAAGTAGATCGACGGCTACATTTCTGTAATGATGGCTGTACTCAGTGCTGTTTCGGCAACTGTTAATATCTCGAGTTATAGTGGATCTGCATTTCTCGTCCTACAATGGCTGTAGAACATACATCATCAGTGAGCATATTATTCCAACGGAAAAGTGATGTGTTGGTAGACAACTGATTGCCGTAATGTCAATTTTAAATGTCACTAGCCACAACCGCACTGTACATAGGCTGTTCAAGAATTACCTTGGAATTTACAACATCCGTGAACAAAGTAGTCCAACGGCTACATTACTGTGATGATGGCTGTGCTCAGTACTGTTTTGCCGATTGTTAATACGTCGAGGGCAAATTGATCTACATTTCTCTGTCTAGAGTTGCTGTATAATATACGTCATGAGTGAACAGACCCAGTCGACGGCTGCTGTGCTATACCCATGGATGTAATAAGTACCCTACTGTCAAGTGGAAATAATTCAAGCCATAACCGTAACATATATTGATTACTCCAGAATTGTTTTCGAACTTACATTATCGTGAACAGACAATTCCAACGGCATAAGTGCTCTCTTGGTGCATGTACCAATTGCCGTACTGTCAGCTGTAAATTTCACTACCAATTACCACAGTATTCATATGTTTTCCTGAAACTGCTTTCGAATTCACGACATCAGAGAAGAAAGTATTCCAAGGGCTACGTTACAGTGATGATGGCTGCAATCATTGCTATGTTGTCAAGTGTTAATGTCCTGATGGTAGCTGGATATGTATTTTGTCATTCTAGAATGGCTATTGAACTTAAATCACCACTGAACGTGTTAATCGAACGGCTTCAGTGCTATATTGGTGGGTGTAATAAGTATCCTACAGGCGACTTAAATCTCTCCACACAATACCGTAATATTCATTGACTATTCCAGCATTTCTTTGGAACTTACATCCACAGTCGATAGATATATCCAGCAGCTACAGTACTGCGGTGATATCTGTACTCAATACTGTGTTGTTAATTATTTCTGTCTCGAGAGATAATGGATCTATCTTTTGTCACTCTAGGTTTGCTATAAAATCGAAACCATTGTACAGTTTAATCCAACGGCTGCAGTACTAAATTGGTGGATGCAATTATTACCGAACTCTCAATTGAATATATCTCAAGCCACAAACGTAATATACAATGATTATTCGAGAATAGCTTTGGAATTCGTATCATCAGTGAACGAAGCAGTGCAACGGCTACGTTGCTGTGATGATGGCTGTACTCCGTATCGTGCTGCCTACTGTTAATATCTCGAGGGATAATTGAACTGCCATTCTCGTAAAAGAACTGCTGTAGGATATACATCGTCAGTGAGCAGATTAATCTCACTGCAATAGTGCCCTATTGGTAGCTGTACTTAGCACCGTATTTTCAACTGTAGTTATCACTAGCGATGACCGTACTATACATCGGTTATTTTGGCGCAAGATTCGAATATACATCATTAGTGGACAAAGTATCCCAACGGCTACATTACTGAGATGGCAAATCTACTAATTACTTGATATCAAATATTCATGTCTCGAGGGCCAGTGGATATGTATTTCGTTATTCTAGAACTGCTATACACTCAAAATCATCCTTTAACGGATTAATGTGGTGGTTACAATGCTCTGCGGGCGGATGCGCCAAGTATCGTACTGTCTGTTGGAAATGTCTCAAGCCATAGGCGTAGTGTGCATTGATTATTCCAGAACTGCTTCGCAATTTGCATTATCAGTGAACATAGTGATTCAGTGGCTTCATTACTGTAATGATGTCTACACTCAGTGCTCTGTTGTGCATTGTTAATATTGCGAGCGATAATGCATCCGCATTTTGTCACTTTAGAATTGTTTTAGGCAGAAATCATCATTGAATAAATTAATCCAACTGCAATGCTCTCTGCTGGTAGTTGTGCTCATTGCCGTACTGCTAGTTGCAAATATTACTAGCCATAACCGCACCGCACATTGGTTGTTCTAGAATTGCCGTCGAATATACAACATCAGTGAGCAAATTGGTACAACTGCTACATTACTGTGACGATGGTCGTACTCAGTACTCTGTTCCCATTTGATAATACCGCGATAACTAATGGTCCTGTACCTTGCAAGTCATGAAATGTCATAGAAACGAAATCATCATTGATGAGATCAATCCAGTGGCAAAAGTTCTCTGTTCGCAAATTTACTGATTGCCGTACAACAAATTGCGAATATCACTAGCAGCAACCGCACTATAATAGGTTACTCCAGCATTTCATTCGAATGTACAATATCAGTGAACAGAAGGTTATATCGGCTACATTACAGTGACGACAGTTGTACTCTGTGCTGTGCTGTCAATTGTTAGTATATCGACGGTCACTGGATTTTGAATTCGAACAGAGTAATCCAACGGCTACAGAGATATATTGGTGGTTGTAACAATTACCGTACCCACAATTGGAAATATCTCAACACATAGCAGTAATATACATTGGTTATTCCAGAATTTCTTTGAAACTTACATCGTTAGTGGACAATGTAGTGACTGCCAGAGAAATATGATGACGGCTGTACTCAGTACAACGTTGTCAATCCTTAATATCTTGAAGAATGCTGGATCTGCCTTCTGCCATTCTAGAACAGTTATAGGATCTATGTCAGCACTGAACAGATTAATCCAGTGGCAAGGGTGCTCCGCTGCTGGATCTTCTAAGTACCATAATGTCAACTAGAAGTAGCTCAAGCCATTACCGTAATATAGATTGATTATTCCAGAATTGCGTTGGTATTTACATTTTGAGTGACCAAAGTATTCCATCGGCTACAGATTAATGATGATGGCTGTACTCAGTACTGTGATGTCGATTGATAATATCTCGAGGGATGGTGGATCGGCCTCTTGTCATTCTAGAATTGCTATGAAATCAAAATCGGCATTGAGCAGAATAAAACAGCGGCTGCAGTGCTCTGCAGGTGGAAGCATTAGGAACTGTACTTTCAATTGGAAATATCTGAAGCCATAACCGTACAATACCTTGTTACTGCAGAATTGCCTTTGAATTTACATCATTGGTGGACATAGCAGTCCAGCGGATGCAGAGCCGTGATGATGGCTGCAATGATTACTGTCTTATCAATTGTTTATAGCTCGGGGAATAATGGACCGGCTTTTCTCGCTATTGAATGGCTGTAGGATATAGATCATCAGTGAACACGCTTATCCAACTGCAAAACTTCTCTCTCGGTAGATGTACCGTTTGCCTTACTGTTAACTGTAAATATCACTAGCCATAACCGTAGTATACAAGGGTTATTATAGAAACACCTTCCAATTTACCACGACAGTGAACAAAGTAGTCCATCGCCTGCATTACAGTGATCATGGTCATACTCAGTATAGCCTTGCCAATTGTTTGTATCTCGAGAGATAATCGATATATCATCTGACATTCTAGAATATTTGTAGAACTTATGTCAGCACTGAACGTATTAATCCAAAGGCAACAGTGCTCTGTTGCTAGATATAATGTGTACCGTAATGTCAATTGGATGTAGCTATAGCCATAACCGTAATATACATTTGTTATTCTAGTATTTTATTGGAAATTGCATTCTTAGAGGGCAATGTAGTCCAACGGCTATAGTACTGTGATGAGGGCTGTACTAAGTACTCTGTTTTCACCTGCTTATATCGCGAGGAATAATGGATCCGTGTCTTGTCATTCCAGAAATATTATTGAAAAAAGCTATCTTTGAACAAATAAATACATCAGCAGTAGTGCCCTGTTCGCAGATTTACTGATTGCCCTACTGTCACTGAACAAGGTAATCTGGTTACTACAGTGATAAATTGGTGGATGCAATAAGTGCAGTACTGCCAATTGGTATTATCTCTGTCGTAAGCGTATCATACATTGGTCAGTACAAGATAGCATTATTCACTGATAAAGTCAGTGAACGAAGTAGCCCAGCGGCTGCAGTACAGTAGCGATGGCTGTACTCAGTACTGCGTTCACAATTGTTTATATTCGGAGGGACAGTGGAGGTTCCTGTTGACATTCAAAAATTGTTAGAAATCGAAATTATCATTGAGCAGGTTAATACAGCGAATTCAGTCCACCGCTAGTGGATGTACTATGTACAGTGCTGTCTGTTGGAAACATCTCGAGCTATAGCCGTACCATAAATGGATTATTCCAGAGTTGATCTGGAAGTCACAAGATCAGAGGACAATACATTCAAGCGGCAACATTATTGTGATGATGGCCGCACACGGAACTGTGCCTTCAACTGCTAATTTGTTGAGGGATAACGTATCTTCATTTTTCACTCTTCAATTGCTGTAGAACATTCATCGTCACTGACCAATTTACACCAACGGCAAAAGCGCTCTCTTGGTAGACGTACCAATTAGCGTTGTGTGAATAATAACTATCACTAGACATAAACGCACTATACATAAGTTATTCTACAATTACCTTGGAATTAACATCATCAGTTGACAAATCAGTCCAACTGCTATAGTACTGTCATGATGGCTGCACTCAGTACAGTGTTGTCAGTTTTAAATACCTCGAGGAATAATGCGTATGTGTTTTGTCGTCCTAGAATGCCTGTAGGATCAGTATGATCGCTGGACTCATTAATCCAGCGGCTACAGTGCTCTGTTGGTGGATGTACTATGCATCGTACTGTCAATTGCAAATATCCCTACCTATAACCGTACTGTGCACTGATTATTCCAGAATTCCTTTGGAATATACATCATCAGCGTACAAACGATCCAACGTCTACAGCAATGTGGTGATAACTGTACTCAGTGCTATGTTGTCAACTGTCATTATCTCGAGGATTAATGGATCTATATTTTGTCATTCTAGAATTGCAATGGGATCGAAATGATCCCTGAACATACTAATACAACGGCTAGAATGCTCGTTTTGGTGGATGTAATAGGCATCGTGCTGCTAATTGGAAACATCTCTAGCCATAACCGTAACATACATTGAAAATTCCAGTCTTGCTTTTCAATTTGCGCCATCAGAAAGCAGAGCAATCCGACGGGAGCCGTACGGTCACTATGGCTTAGCCCTGTATAGTGTTATCAATTGCTAATATCTCGAGGGACAATGGATATGTATTTTGTCATTCTAGATCTGCTATTGTATCTAAATCATCAATGAAGAGGTTAATCCACGACACCGGAACTCTATTGGTGGATCTATTAAGTTCCGCAATGTCAAATGTAAACAACCCTAGCCATAACAATACCACACACAGACTATTCCAGAGTTGCTTTGGAATATACATTATCAGTGAACAAAGTAGTTGTACGGCCACATATCTGCGAGGATGGTTGTACTCAGTGCTTTGTTGTCAATTGTTAATAACATGAGGGGCAATGCATATGAATGAAGTAATTCTGTGCATGGTATGGAATCCAAATCATCATCCAAGAGGTTAATCCAACGGCATCACTGTTCTGTGGGGTATTGTACATTACTGTCAATTATAAATATCTCTACCCATATCCAAACAGTACATAATTCATTCTAGATGTACTGTTGAATTTACATCACCAGTCAGCTAAGTGGTTCAGTAGCTACAGCACTGTGATGATGGCTACACTCTGTACTGTATTGTCAATTGTTAATATCTCGTGGGATAACTGGTATGTATATCTTCATTCTAGAATTATTATAGTACCTAAATCTACACTGAACAGATTATACCAACGGTCGCATTGTCATGTTGGTGGATGTGCCAAGCACCGTACTGTCATTCCAAAATATCGCTATCCATAACAGTACTATACACTGATTATTTCAGAATGGCTCTGGAATATGCATCATCAGTTATCATAGTAGTCCAAAGGCTCCATTTCTTTGATGATGGCTGTATCCAGTACTGTGTTCTCAGTTGTTACTACCTCGAGGGATAATGGACCTCTCTCTTGACATTTTATTACTGTCACATTATGAAGATCATCAGTGCATATGTTGATTCAACGTATATTGTGCTGTGTTAATTGATCTACGAATTACTATGTTGTCAAAGCTTACAATCTCGAGCGATAGTTAATATTTCTGTTGCCATTCTAAAGTTGCTACGGAACATACATCATTTGATAAGATTCATCCAACATCTATAATAATTTCATGATTACTGAACTCTGTCCTTTATTGCCAATTGTCAACATTTCTTGGTGCAATTAATCTATCCAGTGACCATTCTAGAATAGCAATATAACTTAGGTCATATCTGAGTAGATTGGTACAATGACTGCAGTTCAGCGTTGATGGCTGTACTAAGTACTTCATTGTCAATAGTTAAGAACTCCAAATACACCCGACTTATATCTTTATCATTCCAGAATTATTGGAGCATTTAAGTCATCAGTGAACGGATTAATGCAGTGCATACAGTGTCGTGTTAATTGCTGTACTCTTCACTGTATTGCAAGGGCTTACTGTCCCGATCATTCGTTCACCTTTCCTTTGTCATTCAAGAGTTCCTGCAGAAGTTATGTAATCCTCGAAGCGATTATTCCCTAGGCTAAGGTACTGTTTTGGTGACTGCACCCTGTACTGTATTTTCAGTTTTCAATATCATTAGCGGTAAGTATTCGATGCACTGATCATTCTGGAATTGGTGTAGAACTTAGATTATCTGCGAAATGACAAATCCAATTTATATTATACTGTTCAGATAACGACTAGGAGTGCTCCATCTTCAATTGTCAATAACCTCTGCGATAATTTATTTGTCCAGTGATATCTCGAGTTCAGCAATATTGCTTAGATCAGCTTAGTGTCGGTTGGTACGACGGCTGCCATCCTGTTTTGATGGCTGTACACAGTACTGTATCGGCAAGCCTCAATAACTCCGAATACTGCATATTTATGCTTTCATCCTACTAGAATTGCAGTAGCATTTACGTCATCAGTGAACTGATGATTACAACGGCCTCTGCCATCTGTTGCTGGATGAATTCTGTACCGTGCTATTAATTGTAGATGCCTGTCGCTATAACCGATCCATGCATTGAATATTCCAGCATTCCTATGGAATTTAAGACATCACTGAACATATCCATCCAACAGATACAGTGCTGCGATGATGGCTGTACTGAGTACTATTTTTCAACTGAGAGCATCGCGAACTGTAGTGGATCTAACACTTGTCACACTAGAATTGCTGTGGAAGATAGATCATATGAGAAAAGTTAATAAAACGTCTACAGTAGAGCAATGATGGTTGTGCTCAGTACTCTTTTATCGATTGTTAATATCTCAAGCGATAATAGATCTACCCTCTCTCATCCTAGATCTGCTATAAGAACTGAAACTTCAGTGAATAGAATATTCGAACGGCTGCAGGCCTCTCTTAATGGCTATACTCAGTACAGTATTGTCATATGTCAATTACTGCAGTGCAAATTGCCCTATGCATTGTCCAGTCGACAGTTGCGGAAGAACCTATTTGATCGGCGAACAGATTAATTCAGCAGCTGTAGTATTGCGTAGGCGGCTTGACACAGTATTATATTGCCTAGTGTCAATGTCGCTACCGATATGTGACCTACCAATTCATCATTCAAGAATTGCTACGGAGCTTATATCAACAATGAATAGATTAAGCCAACGGCTTCAGTGCTCTGTCGTGACCGAGTCACTGTGGAATTTACATCACGATTGAACCAATTAGTCCAACTGCTACGTTACAGTTATGCGTGCTGTACTCAGTAGCATGCTGTCAGTTGTGAATGTCTCTATCGGTAATGGACATTATGTTTACCATTCTAGAAATGTCATAGAATATAGACCATCAGCGACATGACCAATAAAACGGCTACAGTGCCCTGTTAATGGCTATACCCAGTACTGTATTAACATACGTCAATGCCTCTAGCTTCAATTGCTCCATCCATTTATCATCCTACAATTTCTGTAGAAGCCTGATGATTAGCGGACTGATTAATACAATGCCTGTAGTATTGTGTAAATGGGTACACACAGTACAGTATTGTCTGCCGTCAATACAACTGCCTATACGTGATGCATCAATTCATCCCTCTAGAATTGCTAAAGTAGATAAATCATCACTCAACATATTAATGCAACTTCAAAAGTGCTTTGTTGATGGATATACAAAAATTTGCGCCGCGAATTTTAAATATTTCATGTCAAAACTGGTCTATTCGTTGACCATTCTAGAGTTGGTGAGGAAATTAAGCGAACAGTGCGCAAATTAATACTACATTGCTACATTGAAGTGATGATGGCTGTATTGAGTTTGGATTTGTCAACTGTGAATATCACTTGCGATGTACGATCCATTCATTGATCATTCTAGAACGGCTGTTCAAACTAAATCATCAGTGAACAACTTAATACAATGGCTACGTTACAGAGGTAATGGCTGTACTCAATACTGCGCTGTCAACTGCTAATATCTTGGGCGATAATTGAACTTTCCTTTGTCGTTCTAGAATTGCTATACTATTTATAACACCAGTGGATGGAGTAATCCATGTGATAGTGCTCGGTTGTTGAATGTATTATAAACAGTGCCGTCAATTGTAAATATCTCTGGACATGGCTGACGTATATATAGGCTATTCTGTAATTCTCGTGGAATTAAAGTCGTCAGTTAGCAGATTAATACGATGCACTGTTGATGGCTATAATCATTGCTGTATTATCGTTGGTCCACATCGCTCACGATATATAATCTGTCGGTTGACAATTCTAGAAATGCTATGCAACTTAAATCACCAGTTAACAAATAGCAACAGCGTCAAGGATGCGGAGGCGATGACTGTACACAGTACTGTGCTGCCATTTGTTAATACCTTGGGCGACAACATGCCTGTCCTTTGTCATTCAAGATTTGCTATAGAAACTATAACATCACTGTAAAGTTTAATACAACGGCTACAGTGCTCTTTTCGCGGATGTGCTATGTTCTATACCGTCAATTGTAAATATCTCTAGACGTGACCGAACCATTGACTAAATATAGCTGGTTTGCCGTGATATTTACATCATCAGTGAAGTTATGAGTTCAACGGCCACTGTAGTTACGTGATGGCATTCCACAGTGCTGTGTTATCGGTTGTTTATATCTCAAGCGATAATGTATCTGCCTCTTGTCGCTCTGGAAGTGCTATGGAATTTAAAACATCAGTGACATGATAAATCAAATGGTTTCAGTGGCCAGTTGATGCCTATACTCAGTACTGTAGTGACATATGTCAACGCCTCCAGCTTCAATTGCTCTGTCCATTGAGGTTTCTAAAGTTGCTAAAGGAACAAGATGATCAGCGAACTGATTATTCCAATGGATGTAGAATTGTGTATATGCCCATACCCAGTACTGTCTCGTCGACTGTCAATATCACTATATATATGTGATCTATCTATTGATCATTCGAGAATTGCTACGGAGTTTGAGTCATCAGTGAACAGAATAATTCAACAACTACAGTGCTCTGTTGGCGGATGTACTAAACTCCGAACTGCCATTTGCAAGTATCTTTGGCCATAACTACACTATACACTGATTATTCTAGAATTGCCTTCGAAATTACGTTCTCAGTGCACAAATTAATCTGACGGTTACGGTAATGTGGTGATGGCTGTACTCAGTACTGCGTTGTCAATTGCTAATACCTCGAGAAATAATGGATCAGTCCTATTTTATTCTGGAATTGCTGTAGGATATAAGTCGCCAGCATATAGACAAATCCAACGGCAGCAGTGCTTCGTTGATGGCTATACTGCGTACGGATTTGCAATACGTACATGTCTCCAGCGATATTTGCTACATTCATTTATCATTCTGCAATTGCAGATGAACTTATGTTTTCAGCGAACAGATTAATAAATGGGCTATGGTATTGTGGAGATGGCTACACTCTGTACTCTATTATCACTACCGATTTATGACCTATGCGTTAGTCATTCTAGAGCTGCTATAGAATGTATAACATCATGGAAAATGTTTATCCAGCGGCAACAGTGCACTACTGGCGGATGTACTAGGTACCGCGCTGTCAACTTTAAGTATCTCTAGCCACAATAATTCTATACACTGATTCATATTGAATGACTGTGGAATTTAAGTCATCAACAAATGAATTGATCCAACTGCTGCAGTGATCATACTGTACATGTGCAAAGTACAGTGCTGCCAATTGTAAATATATCTAGCCATAACCATACTGTACATTGACTGTTGTATGGTTGCTTTAGAGCTTAAACCATTAGTGAACAAAGTAATACAACGTCTATAGTGGCGCCATGATGTATTTTCTGTGTGCTGTGTTCTCAATTATTAGTACCTCGGGCGATACTGATCTTTCTTTTGTCATTCCGCAACGCTACAGAATTGACGGAATTGACTCCATTCAACCGCTACAGAGCTCTAACTAGGAGTGTACTCAGTTCTGTATTGTGAATGCTTAATCTCTCGAGCGACAGTTGACCACTCTTTTGATATTCAAGGATAGCAACAGAATATAAAACACCAGTGGACACATGAATTGAGCGCCTACAGTACAGTTTTGATGACTGCACCCTGTATCGTATATACTGCTGTGGATATCTTAGGCCAAAATTAATGTATACATTATTTGTCACATAATTCCTAAAGACCTTGAATCATACTAGAACTGTTCAATCCTGCGTCGACTATGCTCTGTTGGTTTTAGTCCCATGTACTATACGGTCAATTGCTAATATTTCCAGCTGTAACTGATTGATGCTTGAATCAATCTAGAATTGCTACACAATCTGAATCGTAACTGAGCAGATTCATTTAACTTCTGCAGTACATGGCTGATAGCTCTCCACAGGTCTGCCTTGTCAATCGCAGATATCACGAGTGGTAATTTATTCCTCTTTTGTCCTTCTGGGATTGCAACTTTGTATTAATCATTAGTGAGCAGAATAAACCACTGGCAAGAGTACTCTCCTGGTGGATGTACTATGTATCGTACTGTCGGCTGTAAAAACCTTTAGCTATAACCGTAACGTTCAGTGACTACTCTTGAATCACCTTGGAATTTAAATCGTCAGTGAACAGGATAGTCCAACGGGTACAGCACTGCTATGATTATTCCACTCTCTAACGTGGTGTGAATTGTAAATACATCGAGCTATAGTGCATCTGTATTTTGTGATTCTAGGATTACTAAGGAATCTAAATCATCATGGAACACGCATTCCCAACGGCTTGAGTGATCCTTTGGAAGATGTATCAAGTACCGTTGTGTCAATTCTAAGTATCTCCAGTTATGCTCGTACTATATATTGGTTACTCTAGAATTGCCTTTTAATTTATATCGTCAGAGAGCAAATGACATAACGTCTACAGTACTTCGAAAACGGTTGCACTAAGTACTAAGTAGTCAACTGCTAATTTCTCGAACGCTAATCGACGTGCCCTCTGCCACTCTAGAATTGCAATAACAACTAAATCTTCATTGAACAGATCAATCCAACCGCTGCAGTCCTCTGCTGGTGAATGTCTTGAGTACCGCAATGCCAATTGTATGAATTTCTACACGTAACCGTATTGTACGTTAATCATTCTAGAATGGCTGTGGAATTTAAATCACCATTGGACAATTTAATCCGACGGCAACAGTAATGCAATGATGGCTGATCGCAGTACTGTGTTGTCAATTGTTAATAGCGCGAGGTTTCATGTGTCTGTGCTTTGTCACTCCAAAATTGCTATAAAATCTATATCATCATTGCCCAGACTAACACAATGGCTACAGTGCTCTGCTGATAGATGTACGAAGTAACGCACTGTTTGTTGTAAACGTCCAAGCTACATCCGTACTATACGTACGCCATTCTAGAATTAGTTTAGTATTTACACCATTAATGAACAATGTAGGCCAACGGCTACATGACTCTGGCGTTTGCTGTACTCAGAACCTTGCTGCCAATTGTCAACATCCCGAGGGAAAATGGATCTGCGGTGTGCCTTTCTCGAGCTGCAATAAATAATAGATCACCATTGAAAATGTTAATCCAACGGATGCATTTCCTCGTCCGTAGTTATATCGTGCACCGTACTGTCAATTGTAAATATCTCCAGACATGACTGTACTATACAGTGACTATTCCAGATCATATGACCAGTTTATGTCGCACATGAACAAATCAATCCATCGGCTAATGAGCTCTGTTTGCGGACGTACAATACATGGCACAGTCCATTGTAAATATTCCTATTCACAACCGTACTATACATATGTTATTCCAGAGCCACTTTGGAATCAGCATCATCAGTGTACATATGATTAAACGTCCGCAGCACTGTGATGATGGGCGTTCTCAGTACTGTGTTTTCAATTGTTAATACCTCGAGGGACAGTGGATCTGGATTTTGTCATTGCAGTAGCGTTATCGAATTTAAACCATCATTGGACAGATTAAACTGACGGCTACAGTACAATATTGGTCGATGTTATTATTATCGTACTTGCAATTCGTAACATCTCGAGGGTTAAGTGGCCTTCATTCTTCAGACTAGAATTGCTGTAGAATATACATCTTCAGTCGACAGACTGAGGTAACGGAAAAAGTTCTCTGTCAGTAGAGGCACTAAGTGCTTTTCTGTCAAATGTAAATGTCACTAGGCATAACCGCACGATACATAGGTTATTTTAGAAATACGTTAGAATTTAGGTCTTCAGCGAACAAAGTTCTGTGATGATGGCTGTACCCGGTACCCTATAGTCAAATGCTAATGTCACGAGGGATAGTGGATTCGTATTTTTTCGTCCTAGGATTGTTATAGTATCTAAATAAGCATTCAACAGATTAAAAAATGTCTCTAGCCATATCCATAACATACATTGATTATTGTAGGATTGCTATGGAACTTACGTTATCAGTGAACAAGTTAATTCAACGCCTACGTACTGAGATGGTAGCTGAACTCAGTACTGCCATGCCAATTGTTAATGCCTGGAGACGAAAATGCATTCGTTATTTGTAATTCTAGACCTGCTATGCAGTCAATTTCATCACTTGACAGGAAAATCCAACAGCTATAATGCGCTTTTGGTGGATGTAATGATAACCGCACTGCTGGTTATGAATGTCTCTCGCCATGTCGTACTATATATTGACAATTCTGGAATAGCAATGGAAATTACCTAACCAGTGGACAAAGAAGTAATATGGTTACAGCAATGTGATGATGTCTATACTCAGCACTGTGTGGCCAATTGTTTATATATTGAGGAATAATGGACCTGTGTTTTCTCTTTCTAGAAATGCTAGGGTATCCATGACATTGGTGTAGAGATTATTCCAGCAACAAGAGTGCTCCGTCTGTGTATGGGCTCTGTACCCCACTCTCGATTGTAAATGTCTCTACACATAACCGTAATATGCGTTGATTATTCTAGATTTGTTGTAAAATTTATATCATCGATGAACAAATAGTTACAGCGGCTACAATAACGTGATAATTGCCGTACACAGTACTGCTTTGTAAAATGCCAGATACTCGATGGATAATGGACAGTTTCGCTGTCATCCCAGTATTGCTATAAAACATAAATCATCATTGACCTGACGAGCCAACGGCTAAAGTGCTATGTTGTTGTATGTACTAAGCATCGCACTATCACTTCTAAATATCCCTAGCCATTACCGTACTATGCGCAGATAGCCTTAGGTTCGATTTCGAGGTTACATCAGTAGTGAGCAAATGATTCAACGGCTACAGTACGGCGATGCTTTAAATTCATATGAAATTCTGGAATAGTCATTGTATGGTACTGTTATGTCCAAGGATATTTACAGTTGACAGTTCGGTGCTTAACACAACTACCAACAGAACACTGTATCCGTTCGATCAATCTCTTCACTGGCGGCGTATGCTCCACAGCAATCCTAGCACGAGAAATGCAGATACACTATCCTTCGGGACATTATCAAATTACATCTCAGTACTGAGTGCAGCCGTCATCATGCTATTGTAGCCGTTCAATAACTTTGCTCCCTGATTATGTAAACTCCAAAACAATTCCAGAATAATCAATGTCTGGCACTGTATTCTTGGGACATATACAATTGACAGTACGGTACTCATTACATCCACCAATATAACAATCTAGCCGTTGGATTAACTGTTCAATAGTGATTTAAATTCTATAATATCTCTAGAATGTCAAAATGCAGGTCCACCAATCCTTGAGACATTAATGTTTGACAACACAGTACTGAGTACAGCAAAAATGACAGTAATGTAGCAGTTGGAATACCTCCATCAATGGTAATGTAAATTCGAGGGTGAGTCAAGAATGACTCACGTATTGTGCGGTTAGGGCTAGTGACAATAACAGCAGCCAGTACGTCATTTAGTACATCTTCCAACAGATCAAAGTTACCCATGTATTAATCTGGTCACTGTTGATGTATATTACGCAGCAATCCTAGAACGAGGAATGCAGACGCAGTATCCCTCGAGAAATTAACGAATTACGACACATAACTGGTTACAGCCATCACCACACAATTCTAGGCGTGGAATAACTTTATTCTACCGAGGACGGATGTTCCAAAGCAATTCTAGAGTAGTTAATGTACGTTACGGTTTTCTTGGAAAATTTCCAATTGACAGCACTGTACCTACTACATCCACCAGTATAGCACAGCAGCCGTTGGATTATTCTCTTCAATGATGACTTAAATTATATCACATTTCTAGAATTACAAAATACAGATCCTCTGACCCACGAAATATTAGCAATTCACAACACAGTATTGAATGCACACGGTCGCATTAATATAGCTGCTGGACTGCTTTCACTTACGATGTGTATCCGAAGATCATTCTACAATAACTTATATACAGTACGGCTACGGCTAGTAGTACTTACACTTGATAGTACAGCATTTAGTACATTCTCCGTCTGGTCACTGTTGCCGCTGTATTATTCTGGTCACTGATGATGTATATTACACAGCCATACTGGAACGAGATGTGCATATCAATTATCCCTCGGGATATTAACATATGACAGCACAGTATTGAGTACAGGCACCACCGCATTACTGCAGTCATTCAATAATTTTGTTGAGTCGTGATGTTGACGCCAATGCAATCCAAAGATAATCACCTTACGCCGCGGTTGCGGCATTAGTTAATTCCTATTGAAAATACGATACTTATTACATCCCCCAATGTAGCACAGTTGCAGACGGACTATTCTGTTCACTGATAATTTAAACTCGAAGACATTTCTAGAATGACAATATTCGGATCCACTGGAACCCGAGATATTAGCTATTAACAACACAGTAATGAGTCCGACCTCGTTCACAGTAATGCAGCCGTTGCACTACCTCGTTCACAGATAATAAGAATTCGAGAATGATTCTAGAGTAACATTTGTATATTGCGGTTACGGCTAGTGATACACTTGACAGTATGGCATTTAGTACATCTCCGAACGGATCACTGTTGCCGCTGCATTAATCTGTTCACTGAAGATGTATATTCCATACCAATTCTAGAATGAAAAGCGCAGATCCTTTATCCCTCGAGATATCAGCAAATGACAACAAAGCACTGAGTGCAGCCGTCACCGCATTATTGTAGTCGTTGCATAACTGTGCACTCTGATGACGTAAACTCTAATGCAATCCGGCAATTATCAACGATTATTACGGTTTGGGCTTTCGATATTTCCAATTGACAGTAAGGCAGGCACCTATTACATCCCCCAATATAGCACAGCAGCCGTCAGATTATTCTGCTCAATGACGACATGAATCCTATAACAATTCTAGAATGACAAAACACTGATACTCTGAACCTCGAGATATTAGCAATTTACAACACAGTATTGTGTAACCCCACCATCGGTGTAATGTAGCCGCTGGAATACCTTCCTCACTGATAACGTAAATTCGAAGGTGATTCTAGAATCACATATATATAATGCTGCTACGCCTAGTGATAAGTGCAATAGACAGTACGGCATTTAGTACTACTTCCAACAGACAACTATTTCCGTTGGATTATACTGCTCACTGATAGTGTAAATACCACAGAATTTCTGGAGCGCGAAATGCAGGTCCATTATCCCTTGAGACGTTAACAAATTGCAACGCAGTACTAAGTACAGCCATGACAACAGCATTGTAGCCTTTGTATATCTTTGTTCATAGATGACGTAAATTCCACCGAAATCCAAGAATAGTCAACGCATATTGCGATTAAGGCTCGAGACCTTTCCAGCCGATCGGTAAGTGCTTATTACATCCATAAATATAACATTCTATCCATTGGATTGAGCTGTTCAGTGGTGGTATGAATACACTAACATCTCTCGAATGTCAAAATGTATGACTACCAATCCTTGGGCTGTTAACAACTGACAACACGGAACTGAGTACAGCAACTTCTCGCAGTAATGTCGCCGTTGGGCTGCTTTGTTCACAGATGAAGTATATTCGAATGTGGTTTTGGAATGGCACGTGTGTAGTCCGGACGTGGCTGGTGTCATATTCAATGGACAGTACCGAATTTAGTACATCTTCCAACAGATCACTGTTGCAACTGTATTAATGTGGTCACTGACGATGTATATTACACAGCAATTCTAGGACGACAAATGCAGGTCCAGTATCCCTCATGAAATTAACATGTTACATCACAGTACTGAGTACAGCCATAATCACACTATTGTAACCGATGAATTGCATCAATCACTGACCATATATTCCAAAGCAATTCAGGAATAATCAATGCACGTTACGGTTGACTAGGGGAGGTTCCAATTGAGAGTACAGTACTTATTGCCTCCACCAATATAGCACAGCGGCCAACGTATTATTAAGTCCAATGGTGATTTAAATCCCATAACAATTCTAGGATGACAAAATTCCAATCCTCTGACACACGAGATATTAGCAATTTGAAACACTGTACTGAGTACAGCCAGCATCACAGTAAAGTAGCCATTGGAGTACTTTGTTCACTGATGATGTGTATTCGAATGTGATTCTTGAATATCCTATGAATAGAGCGGTTGTGGCAAGTGATATTTCTAATTGTCATTACGGCATATAGTACATCTTCCATCAGATCGCCGTTGCGTTCGGATTTATGTGTTGTCTGATGATGTATACAGCATAGCCACTCTAGAGAGAGAAATGCAAGTCTACTAACCCTCGAGATATCAACGTATGGCAACACAGTAATGAGTAAAGCCATAGCATCATTATTGTAGCCTTTGAAAAACATTTTCCTCTGTGATCTAAATTCCAATGCAATCCTGGAATAATCAACGTATATTGCGGTTAAGTCTTTAGAAATTTCCAATTGACAGTACCGTACCTATTTCATCCAGCAGTATTGGACAGCAGCCGTTGGAATATTCTGGTCAACGATGATATGAATTTTATGTATAACATATCTAGAATGACAATATGAAGATCCACCATTCTTTGACACGTCAGCATTTGACATCACGACATTGAGCACAGCAACAATCACAGCAATATAGCCGTTGGAATACCTCGCTCACTGATTATGTAAATTCCAGAGTGACTCTAAAGTAACCTATGAATTGTGCGGTTGTCGCTAGTGATATCTGAAGTTGACAGTAAGGTATTTAATACATCTTCCAACAGATCATTGTTTCCGTTGGATTAATTTGGTCACTAATGATATATACTACACATTAATTCTAGGACGAGGAATGCAAATGCATCATCCCCCTATATATTAAAATATGACAACACAGTGCTAAGTACAGCAGCCTTCACATTAACGTAGCTGTTGGATAACTTTGTTAACTGATTATGTAAGTTCCAAAGCAGTTCTGGAATAATCAGTGTATATTACTGTTAGGTCTTTTGCTATTTCCAACTCACAATGTGGTACATTCTATATCCACCAATATAACACTGTAGCAGTTGAATGAATCTACTCAGTGATGATGTAATTTCTATAACATTCCTAGAATGTCAAAATGCAGGTCCACCAATCCTTGTGCTATTAACAATTGACAACACTGTACTGGGTATATCAATAGTCACAGTAATGTAGCCGATGGACTGCTTTGTTCACTGATGAAGTGAATTCGAAAGCCTCTGCATTAAGAAGTTCACTGATGACTTAAGTTGAACAGCCATTCCAAAATGATCAATGGATGGAACATATATCGGTAGTGATGTTGACAATTGGCAAAGCCGTACTCAGTGCAGCCATCATCACTCTAATACAGCCGCTGTATTAATTTGTGCACTGTTCGCTTAATTTCCTCACCAATTCTATAATAATCAACGTATAGGCCAGTTCTGTCTAGAGGTGATAATAATTCACAATGCGGAGCGCATTATATCCATCAACAAAGCACTCTTGAAGTTGTAGTAATGTGCTGAATGATGAACTAAGTTCTATAGCAATTCTAGAGTAATGAATTGGTGCATCCCGTATATGCAGTGACATTGACAATAGACACTGCAGTACTGGGCGTATCCATTTACGCTACACATTAGGCATTGGATTAATAAGTTCGCTGACCATCAAGGTTCTTCAGCAATTGTGGAATGTTCAATGGATAGAGCACTTGAAGCTAGAGGCGTTGACTTATGTCAAGACAGTACTGAGTGTAGCCATCACCACGATACTGTCGCCGTACGGATTGTTTGTCCACTGGTGATATAATTTCTGCAGCAATTATGGAATTATCAATGTGTAGATCAGTGAAAGCTACAGATACTTACAATTGGCAGAATGGTGCTCAGTACGTCCACCAACAGAGCATACTAACACACTGTAGCTGTTGTGTTATTCTGCTCACTGATCGATGTAAATACTATATCAATACTCCAATTGCAATGGACACATCCACTATCGCAAATGGTATTGACAATTTCAAGAGAGTACTGATTAGAGCCGTCGTCAAGGTACTGCAACCGATGTATAAATTAGTTAACTAACGACTTAGATCCCACAGCAATTCTAGCTTAATCAAAGTACAAATCATTCCTGGCTAGAACTATATACAATTGGCTGTACGCTGCTTATTACACATCAACCAACGGTGCCCTCTAGCCGCTGAATTAATCTGTACAATGATGATACAAATTCTGTTGCAACTCCAAAATGCAAAGGACAGATCCATTATCGATCGCGATACTAACAGTTGACAAAACCGAACTGTATGCGGTCATCGCTTCTGTACTGTGGTCGTTGCATTAATTTGTATACTGATTTCTTCAGTTCCACAGCAATTCTGGAGTTGCCAATGTATGGATCAGTTATGACCGGAGATATTTACAATTGACGGTACGGAACACAGTAAATCCACCAAAGCAGCACTGTAGCCGTTCGATTAATGTGCTCACTGATGTTTTGAGTTACATAGCAATAATACAATGATAAAAGGCAGATCCATAATCTTTCGAGATATTGATAATTGACAAAACAGTACCAATTACAGCCATCTACACAATACGGTAGCCGTTGTATTAATTTTTTCACTGATGATCTGATTTCCACAGCAGTACTGCTATAACCAATGCATTGAACAGCTATGCCTAGGGATATTTAAAATTGCCAGAGCGGTACTTGGTACACCAGCAGTCAGAGCACTCTAGCCGTTAGTCTAACATATTCAATGCCGATATAAGTTACATGTCAATTCCTGAATGGCATTGGGCAGACACATTAGCGCTGGATATGTTAACAATTGAAACACAGTCCTCAGCACAGACATAATCACAGTACTGTAGCCGTTGGATTAATTTGATCACCGACGATTTAGTTCCGCGGAAATTCTAGAATAATCAATGCTTATTTCGGTTATGGCTAGAGATATTTGCATTTGACTGCACTGTGCTTGGCGCATCCATTGACAGGGCACTGAGCAGATGAATCCGTCTGTTCACTAATGATATGCATTCTATTGCAATTCGAGAATAACCAATGGATAAGTCAGTTATTACTGGCAATAGTAAAAATTGACAAAACGGTACTTAGTACATTCACTAACACATCACTGTAGCGGTTTGGTAATATGTTCACTGATCACTTAAATTCCATAGCACTTCGAGGATAATCAATGCATAGGTCAGTTAATGCTAGATATATATATATATATAGTCGGCAGTACGGTGCTAAGTGCGTCGAACAGCACTAGCCGTTGGACTTATCTGTTCACTGATTTTATAATCTGACTGCAATTCTAGTATGGCCAATGGTCTGATCATATATCGGTAGTGATATGGACAAATGACAGTGCATAACTGAGTGTACCCGTCTTTACACTGCTACAGCCATTGAGTCATTCTGTTAGCTGAACAGATGTGTTCTTCTGCAATGGTACAATGGTCAATGGATAGAGAAATTGTCACTGGAGACGTTGACATATGTCAATATAGTACAGAACACAGCCATCATCACAATAGTGTAGCCGTTGTATACATCTGCTAATGAAGGTTTAAATCCTGTAGCAATTCCTGAATGACAAATGTCAGATCCATTATCGCTCGAGATGTATACAAATGACAACGAAGTACTGAATACTGATATCGTCACAGTATTGTAGCCGATGGATTGATTTGCTCGCTGATGATTTAAGCTCTATAGCAATTCTGGTATATAGAATGGATAGATCAAGCACCGTTAGTGGAATTGACAAATGACAACATTGTCCTTGGCTCAGCCATCTACCCACTACTATATCCATTGAAATAATACGTTCGCCGACCATCGACGTTCCTTAGCAACTGTATAATGGTCAACGGGTTTAGCAATTGCCGCAGGGGACATAAACATATGTCAGTACGTTACTGCGTGTAGCCATCATCAAAGCACTGTAGCCGTTGGATTAATTTGTTCACTGACGATAGGTGTTCCACGCCCATTCTGGCATAATCAATGTATAGATCAGCTGTTGCTTGAGACATTTATAATTGACAATGCGGTACCTAGTAGATCCACCAGCAGAACTTTGTGTCAGTTGGGTTCATCTGCTCGGTGATGATTTAAATGCTATATCAATTCTAAAATAACAAAAGGAAATTCCATTGGCGCTCGTGATATTTGCAATAGGCAAAACATTACTCAGTACAGTCATCATCAAGGGGCTGCATGCTATCTATTAATTTCATCACTGTTGATTCTAAATTCCACTGCAATTTAGCATAATCAATGTCTAGCTCTCTTTTGGCAGGAGTTATTTACAATTGTCGGGTCCGGTACTTATTGCATCCACCAGCGGAACGTTACAACAGTCGAACAGACCTGTCCACTAACGATATAGTCTCCATGGTAGTTCTGGAATGATCAAGAGATAGATCACACATCGGAATTGGTATTGATATACGTCTGTGAAGAAATGAGTGTGTCCATTTACACTATACTATAGCCATTGCAATAATCTCCCCGCTGAACGTCTAAGTTCTTCAGTAATTGTAGAATTATCGACGGGTAGTGCAATTTTCGCTAGAGATATTGGCATATGTCAACACGGTTATATGTATAGCCATCATCACAGTATTGCATCCGTAGGATTAATTTGTTCACTGGCCATTTAAATTCCTCAGCTATTCTAGAGTGATCAATGTATGGTTCAGTTAACTCTGGTGATATTTACAATTGTCTGTACGGTACATAGTACAATGGCCAAGTGATCATTTTATCCGTTGTATCAATCTCATTTATGACTAAAGCTCTATAGCAATTCTAGGGTTATCAGGGGCTAGATCAGGTATTGGCAGAGCTATTGACAAATGGCAACACAGTAATTACCGTAGCCGTCTACACAATACAATAGTCATTGAAGTAATTTTTTCGCTGATCATTCAACTTCGTCAGCAATTGCAGGTGCTCAGTCAATAGAGCAATAGTCGATGGAGGTATTGACATATGTCAAAACAGTGCTGAGGTTCGTCATCAAGAGTGCACGGTAGCCACTGCAGTACCTAGTCCACTGGTGATTTGAATTCGACAGCCATTCTAGAATAATCAGCGTATAGATAATTTATGTCAAAAGACATTTGCAATTGGCAGTACATTCCTTAGTACATTCGTCGAAAGATCGCTGTAGCCGTTGGACTTATCCATTCTCTGAATATTCATACTCTGTTTCAATTCTAGGGTGGTCAATGGATGGACCAAATGTCGGTTGAGGATTTCACAAATGTCAGTACAGCACCGAGTGTAGCCAACTACACAATACCATAGCCACTGAAATGATATGTTCGCTGATCATATATGTCCTTCAGCAATTGCAGAAATACTAACGGATAGAGCAATGGTCGCTTGAGCCATTGTCATACGCCAATACATTACTGAGTATAGAAGCCATCAGAGCACTGTAACCGTTTCAATAACCTGTCCACAGATGATTTAAATTCCTCAGCAATACTAGAATTATTAATGTATAGATTCATTATGGCAAGAGAAATTTACTGGTAGTACGGTGCCTAGTACATCCACCTACCGAGCACTGCATCTGTCGGATTAAACTATTCACTGATTAATGGAATACTATAGTAACTCTACAATGACATGGAGTAGATCGATTATCGCTCAAGGTATTAACTGTCGTTAACAAAGTACTGAGTACAGCCATCATAACAGTATCTCGGCCGTTGGAATAATTTATTCACTAATGACAGAAACCTCTCAGCCATTCTAGAATGGTGAATGTAAAGATCACTTGTGTCTCTAGATGCTTAAAATTGTCGGTACGGCACTTATATCATCCAAGGACAGTGGCTGATGTTCCAAACAATATATCAACGGTAGGATCATCAATGGAATGTTCGAATATCACGAATTGGATTTCAGTACCGAGTGTTGCCATTAACGCAATGGTATAGCCATTATAGTGCTATAATGCATTCATATTTTCATCTTGCATAGGCTTACTTTTTTCATAAATATTCTATAATTTCCATAAAGGAGTAGGAAATACAATACAGTTCGGAAAATTTGGAGCGAACGGAATAAGCGGGGATTAACCGTGACGCGAATTAAACAGAACGAAGTGTCATCTAACAACCTCGTATTTCGATATTGCCAACTCTCTCTGCATTTCGTATAGAGAATCGTACTTTAATTTGGAAAACCTATTCTCGTTCACGGTAATGCTACCGGAAAGTAACTAATAGAGGAATAGTTATAGGTTCGTCTAAATGCAGAGAAAAATAAATGGACGTTCATCATGAAATGGGTTCGAATTAAAATTTGAATTCTATGTATAACTTGGAAATTTATATTTACGTAGTTTATAAATTTATTTGTATTTATGTACATCGTTTAAGTATAATACGCATAGATATCTATCGAGTTTAAACAATATCATTATGACATAATGCAGATAGTTGCATTATAAAATTTATATATTGTAGAGGCATATAAAAATAAGATAACATTTGGTAGCTTTCAAGTTCTAAGCTTGCTTGTGAAAGAATATTTATCCTAACGTTTCCAATCGGTCCCTGAGTATGTAGAATTTCTTAATATCTTCTAATTATTATCAATTCTGAACGAGAAATGAAAAATTTTGTCAATAAGGTATAATTTTTAAGGGAAGAATTGTTATGCACCAAATGACAGCATAACGCTATTTAGAAAAATGGATGGAATACAACTAGGCTAGGTAATACAGTATAACAAAGCATTGAATGAGAATACACTAGTCAATTCAAATTATTTAATATCATAGACGAAAGCAACAGATTTAACGGCATTCCAAGCTATCTAACCAAGGATACTGTGAATCTGGGCGCCAGACTTTAAATTAAACAACAGCTCTTTAGGTACAGTACCATACCTGTTATTACATTTAGCTTCACGACATATGGGGCAGCTCGAGTTAGTTTTGCGTCATAACTAAGAATTTGTACCCTCACCACGCACCTTCACAATGTTAGAAGGAAAGAGGGTAACCTCTGGCATCCTATTTGTTTATAAAGTGCCCAAAAACCGTCTAAACTCTTCTGATATATTGGAGAAATCCTCAATCAATGTTCCAAATTTTATTCAGAACGATACTACTTCCTTCATATACAAAAACATAAGACTGTCTTTATGTACAGCTCAGCTATTACTTGAACCATTATTAATGTTAACAATACAAGTTCAACCTTATATCTATTCAGCCAATCCCTTCACACTATGAAACATCTGTCATACCGCATCTCTATGTGGACAATCCTTTTTTTCTTGTACTTGTACACATCTCGTCTGTTGGTATAGATATATATAATTTTATTTTTATTTTTATTTCCATGCATTACTTTTACTTCTCTTCGTTACCATTAACTTTGTGCCTCACTGTAATAATTTCCTTGTACTTTGTCTGATCGGCCAATCCCCTATAGATAAAGTAATAGATAAATAAACAAGACACCAATAAATGCTACGATATTGAGCAATAATACATGCCGCCGACCAAACCATACTAACATATCTAATTAACCATTGTTCGAAGCTATTTGCTACGAATGACTAAAATACTGTGAAATAACAACCGATGCAGCAAATTCAGCCCACCAGCCAAAATTAATTAGAAAAACGATTTGTATAACATGTCAATTCATATAACAAAATTACGGAGGACCACGAATCCAGCAATAAATCCAGGCCAAGTATATAACCAAAAATTCCCACAGCAAATAACCGTGTAGGATAGGGCGGAAATGAATGCAAAAGGCTTCCAATTATATCAAGGGAAAGGTCACCGGTAGAATCTTTACCGCAAGGAAGATCATACCGATGGCTCCGCGATATCGAATCTGTAGCCAGTTCCGGTATTCCTGCTCGTTGAACTATCTGTTCGGTTCCTTGTTTTTCCGCCCCGAGCGAGTGCCAAATGCATTCAAATCAAATCCGCGAAGCCGTGTACCTTCGTTCACGAGCACGTTAGCCAGGAGAATGTTGAAATGCTTGCCACATCACGTCGCTAACGTCATACATTGTTGTCAGAACTGCCGGAAGCATGCGTTACTTGCCTCCGTAACGTGCCAGTAAGCAACAATCCTGCAAGGAGAGGCGGAGGAATTGTTACTAGACCGTGGAACGAGTGTCACCGACCGAGTGCACATTCAATACTTTACCCTCGACGATATAATCGTCAGATTTTATAATCTGACTGCAATTCTAGTATGGCCAATGGTCTGATCATATATCGGTAGTGATATGGACAAATGACAGTGCATAACTGAGTGTACCCGTCTTTACACTGCTACAGCCATTGAGTCATTCTGTTAGCTGAACAGATGTGTTCTTCTGCAATGGTACAATGGTCAATGGATAGAGAAATTGTCACTGGAGACGTTGACATATGTCAATATAGTACAGAACACAGCCATCATCACAATAGTGTAGCCGTTGTATACATCTGCTAATGAAGGTTTAAATCCTGTAGCAATTCCTGAATGACAAATGTCAGATCCATTATCGCTCGAGATGTATACAAATGACAACGAAGTACTGAATACTGATATCGTCACAGTATTGTAGCCGTTGGATTGATTTGCTCGCTGATGATTTAAGCTCTATAGCAATTCTGGTATATAGAATGGATAGATCAAGCACCGTTAGTGGAATTGACAAATGACAACATTGTCCTTGGCTCAGCCATCTACCCACTACTATATCCATTGAAATAATACGTTCGCCGACCATCGACGTTCCTTAGCAACTGTATAATGGTCAACGGGTTTAGCAATTGCCGCAGGGGACATAAACATATGTCAGTACGTTACTGCGTGTAGCCATCATCAAAGCACTGTAGCCGTTGGATTAATTTGTTCACTGACGATAGGTGTTCCACGCCCATTCTGGCATAATCAATGTATAGATCAGCTGTTGCTTGAGACATTTATAATTGACAATGCGGTACCTAGTAGATCCACCAGCAGAACTTTGTGTCAGTTGGGTTCATCTGCTCGGTGATGATTTAAATGCTATATCAATTCTAAAATAACAAAAGGAAATTCCATTGGCGCTCGTGATATTTGCAATAGGCAAAACATTACTCAGTACAGTCATCATCAAGGGGCTGCATGCTATCTATTAATTTCATCACTGTTGATTCTAAATTCCACTGCAATTTAGCATAATCAATGTCTAGCTCTCTTTTGGCAGGAGTTATTTACAATTGTCGGGTCCGGTACTTATTGCATCCACCAGCGGAACGTTACAACAGTCGAACAGACCTGTCCACTAACGATATAGTCTCCATGGTAGTTCTGGAATGATCAAGAGATAGATCACACATCGGAATTGGTATTGATATACGTCTGTGAAGAAATGAGTGTGTCCATTTACACTATACTATAGCCATTGCAATAATCTCCCCGCTGAACGTCTAAGTTCTTCAGTAATTGTAGAATTATCGACGGGTAGTGCAATTTTCGCTAGAGATATTGGCATATGTCAACACGGTTATATGTATAGCCATCATCACAGTATTGCATCCGTAGGATTAATTTGTTCACTGGCCATTTAAATTCCTCAGCTATTCTAGAGTGATCAATGTATGGTTCAGTTAACTCTGGTGATATTTACAATTGTCTGTACGGTACATAGTACAATGGCCAAGTGATCATTTTATCCGTTGTATCAATCTCATTTATGACTAAAGCTCTATAGCAATTCTAGGGTTATCAGGGGCTAGATCAGGTATTGGCAGAGCTATTGACAAATGGCAACACAGTAATTACCGTAGCCGTCTACACAATACAATAGTCATTGAAGTAATTTTTTCGCTGATCATTCAACTTCGTCAGCAATTGCAGGTGCTCAGTCAATAGAGCAATAGTCGATGGAGGTATTGACATATGTCAAAACAGTGCTGAGGTTCGTCATCAAGAGTGCACGGTAGCCACTGCAGTACCTAGTCCACTGGTGATTTGAATTCGACAGCCATTCTAGAATAATCAGCGTATAGATAATTTATGTCAAAAGACATTTGCAATTGGCAGTACATTCCTTAGTACATTCGTCGAAAGATCGCTGTAGCCGTTGGACTTATCCATTCTCTGAATATTCATACTCTGTTTCAATTCTAGGGTGGTCAATGGATGGACCAAATGTCGGTTGAGGATTTCACAAATGTCAGTACAGCACCGAGTGTAGCCAACTACACAATACCATAGCCACTGAAATGATATGTTCGCTGATCATATATGTCCTTCAGCAATTGCAGAAATACTAACGGATAGAGCAATGGTCGCTTGAGCCATTGTCATACGCCAATACATTACTGAGTATAGAAGCCATCAGAGCACTGTAACCGTTTCAATAACCTGTCCACAGATGATTTAAATTCCTCAGCAATACTAGAATTATTAATGTATAGATTCATTATGGCAAGAGAAATTTACTGGTAGTACGGTGCCTAGTACATCCACCTACCGAGCACTGCATCTGTCGGATTAAACTATTCACTGATTAATGGAATACTATAGTAACTCTACAATGACATGGAGTAGATCGATTATCGCTCAAGGTATTAACTGTCGTTAACAAAGTACTGAGTACAGCCATCATAACAGTATCTCGGCCGTTGGAATAATTTATTCACTAATGACAGAAACCTCTCAGCCATTCTAGAATGGTGAATGTAAAGATCACTTGTGTCTCTAGATGCTTAAAATTGTCGGTACGGCACTTATATCATCCAAGGACAGTGGCTGATGTTCCAAACAATATATCAACGGTAGGATCATCAATGGAATGTTCGAATATCACGAATTGGATTTCAGTACCGAGTGTTGCCATTAACGCAATGGTATAGCCATTATAGTGCTATAATGCATTCATATTTTCATCTTGCATAGGCTTACTTTTTTCATAAATATTCTATAATTTCCATAAAGGAGTAGGAAATACAATACAGTTCGGAAAATTTGGAGCGAACGGAATAAGCGGGGATTAACCGTGACGCGAATTAAACAGAACGAAGTGTCATCTAACAACCTCGTATTTCGATATTGCCAACTCTCTCTGCATTTCGTATAGAGAATCGTACTTTAATTTGGAAAACCTATTCTCGTTCACGGTAATGCTACCGGAAAGTAACTAATAGAGGAATAGTTATAGGTTCGTCTAAATGCAGAGAAAAATAAATGGACGTTCATCATGAAATGGGTTCGAATTAAAATTTGAATTCTATGTATAACTTGGAAATTTATATTTACGTAGTTTATAAATTTATTTGTATTTATGTACATCGTTTAAGTATAATACGCATAGATATCTATCGAGTTTAAACAATATCATTATGACATAATGCAGATAGTTGCATTATAAAATTTATATATTGTAGAGGCATATAAAAATAAGATAACATTTGGTAGCTTTCAAGTTCTAAGCTTGCTTGTGAAAGAATATTTATCCTAACGTTTCCAATCGGTCCCTGAGTATGTAGAATTTCTTAATATCTTCTAATTATTATCAATTCTGAACGAGAAATGAAAAATTTTGTCAATAAGGTATAATTTTTAAGGGAAGAATTGTTATGCACCAAATGACAGCATAACGCTATTTAGAAAAATGGATGGAATACAACTAGGCTAGGTAATACAGTATAACAAAGCATTGAATGAGAATACACTAGTCAATTCAAATTATTTAATATCATAGACGAAAGCAACAGATTTAACGGCATTCCAAGCTATCTAACCAAGGATACTGTGAATCTGGGCGCCAGACTTTAAATTAAACAACAGCTCTTTAGGTACAGTACCATACCTGTTATTACATTTAGCTTCACGACATATGGGGCAGCTCGAGTTAGTTTTGCGTCATAACTAAGAATTTGTACCCTCACCACGCACCTTCACAATGTTAGAAGGAAAGAGGGTAACCTCTGGCATCCTATTTGTTTATAAAGTGCCCAAAAACCGTCTAAACTCTTCTGATATATTGGAGAAATCCTCAATCAATGTTCCAAATTTTATTCAGAACGATACTACTTCCTTCATATACAAAAACATAAGACTGTCTTTATGTACAGCTCAGCTATTACTTGAACCATTATTAATGTTAACAATACAAGTTCAACCTTATATCTATTCAGCCAATCCCTTCACACTATGAAACATCTGTCATACCGCATCTCTATGTGGACAATCCTTTTTTTCTTGTACTTGTACACATCTCGTCTGTTGGTATAGATATATATAATTTTATTTTTATTTTTATTTCCATGCATTACTTTTACTTCTCTTCGTTACCATTAACTTTGTGCCTCACTGTAATAATTTCCTTGTACTTTGTCTGATCGGCCAATCCCCTATAGATAAAGTAATAGATAAATAAACAAGACACCAATAAATGCTACGATATTGAGCAATAATACATGCCGCCGACCAAACCATACTAACATATCTAATTAACCATTGTTCGAAGCTATTTGCTACGAATGACTAAAATACTGTGAAATAACAACCGATGCAGCAAATTCAGCCCACCAGCCAAAATTAATTAGAAAAACGATTTGTATAACATGTCAATTCATATAACAAAATTACGGAGGACCACGAATCCAGCAATAAATCCAGGCCAAGTATATAACCAAAAATTCCCACAGCAAATAACCGTGTAGGATAGGGCGGAAATGAATGCAAAAGGCTTCCAATTATATCAAGGGAAAGGTCACCGGTAGAATCTTTACCGCAAGGAAGATCATACCGATGGCTCCGCGATATCGAATCTGTAGCCAGTTCCGGTATTCCTGCTCGTTGAACTATCTGTTCGGTTCCTTGTTTTTCCGCCCCGAGCGAGTGCCAAATGCATTCAAATCAAATCCGCGAAGCCGTGTACCTTCGTTCACGAGCACGTTAGCCAGGAGAATGTTGAAATGCTTGCCACATCACGTCGCTAACGTCATACATTGTTGTCAGAACTGCCGGAAGCATGCGTTACTTGCCTCCGTAACGTGCCAGTAAGCAACAATCCTGCAAGGAGAGGCGGAGGAATTGTTACTAGACCGTGGAACGAGTGTCACCGACCGAGTGCACATTCAATACTTTACCCTCGACGATATAATCGTCGCCGAAAAATAGCTGTTAGAAGATTCCCAGGCTCAAAATTCGAGGAAATTCCTTAAAGCTGTGTACGAGGTATCGGGTACTAATCAATGCGTGGAATTACTTCATTCCGACATTCCACGCATGGACATTTGATATTTGACATCAAGTATCACGCACCGTGAAAAATTTAGATTTCAAATCTGATGAAAGCATTTCAATCTGGATATTATCCACGACAATATTTTATTTTCATTAAAAATGTACAAGCGGGGAGAATACTATGAGCCATCCTTCGCAGGAAAGCAGGTATAAAATTTAATATACTTCGTATTAGTTTTACGCCATTGTATTCGATTTAGGAGTGTAATATGCGCCTTTGCCTTTCTAAGTGCGTAGGAAGTAGAAAATTAAAAGCAATTTCATCCATTCTAACGAGTTTACAGTACTATTCCTTACAAACCGACATCTTTGAACCCAATGAGTTTATTGTAGTTTTATTTACTATTACCATTACTTCTTACAGCATAAGGCTCTAACGAAGTACTAGAATATTAGAATACTAGTTATACTACGATGAGATATTAGAATATTCCCTTTTAACCAGTACGATATATCAAATTCAGAAAATCTAGGAGAACGGATATTTCTGGAAAATTCCTTTCTCGTGATACATTCATATATATTGAATCACAAATAGTGTTTAGTCCAACAAGATGTTCCTGACAGAATATTCTAAAAATTCGAAGCACAGATGACAAATAATGGATATTTGCATCGAAATTGTTACATATATTGTTTCTATAAGAGCATCACAGGTATGCTGCTTGTTCTTAAAAGCCTGATATTTTTGAACCTAATAGATCCCGGAGAATGATTCACATTACCGAATAATTTTCGAAATACGGAGTAATCTATACCTCAACACAAAGCTTATAATATATTTACATAATTCCCATTTATCAATTCTATATCACTAATTCGTATTACGTAAAATAAAACTTAACGTCAGTATTATCAAACCCGTTAGAATAACGAATTCCTGATTTTCTGTTTCCATAATTATTTAAAAAATACCCTTTTAGATCAAAATTGTACTTGATATTTATCATTAATTTAAGAGAAGGTTTATATACACTCTCTTATCTTTATTTAATTGATCCATATATTATGTATACTTTATCCAGACATACACTGTGCTCGCAAGCACCAATGTTAAACACGAGACTCTCGCTCAAATTTCAACATATCAATTTTACGCCTCGAATCCACTGCTGAAGCACACTTAGCCGAGAATATTTAAGAAAAATGAAAAAACGCGACGGACTGCTACATCCATATAGAAGTCCCAACCGTTTCCAACAAGTTATTAGTAAAACAAGCAATTTCTAATTACGAAACGCTAATACTCAATGGTTAACAGCCGAATAATTGTAAGACCGTTACACAATCGGGATTTTACAGCTCGTATGAGTACCAAGTCTTCGAATGCACGACCATTTAATCGTCCGGCATTAGAGAACGAAGAATGGGATAAAAAGCTCATTTTATAATACATTCAATTCCACATTCTCGTATTACCTGTCGAAGAGAAATCGGCCACTGCGACTAGATGTCACCTCGACGACACCCCCCGATGCATATTCGTTCACCATCTTCCGCTCAACTGTGAATAAGTTAGAGCTGTACCGTTTCCTTGGTACAGTGTGTAGCAAGGAGTCAGAAATCTCGGTATGCCCTGTTGTCTCTCATTTACCGTAAACGAATCATAAATCTCCGTAGAGGATTCTGTGGGCGATTCGATTAAACCCAGTTTATTTTGTGACAGTTACATACTTGGACAGATACATAGGGAGTGCAGGATTAGACACAGGAGGACACCGCGAAATATTTTTTGGAATACCGGCTATAAGACAAAGCTGAACCTCGTCAGTTACAATAATAGCAATAACAACTCTCCCACTGTACTTTAAAAATATTTTCAATTATTCAATCTGTAGCGAATACAATCAGACATCTGCACTGGGAGATATATTTGGAACAAAAATATTGTTTCCAAAGGTAAAATTAAAGATGTTTGCGAGTTTCCTCGAAGTGTTGTCTTATTCAGTGTTTTCATTTTAAATGGTTACTGAAGATAAAAACAAATAACGAATTATTTAATTGATCCATATATTATGTATACTTTATCCAGACATACACTGTGCTCGCAAGCACCAATGTTAAACACGAGACTCTCGCTCAAATTTCAACATATCAATTTTACGCCTCGAATCCACTGCTGAAGCACACTTAGCCGAGAATATTTAAGAAAAATGAAAAAACGCGACGGACTGCTACATCCATATAGAAGTCCCAACCGTTTCCAACAAGTTATTAGTAAAACAAGCAATTTCTAATTACGAAACGCTAATACTCAATGGTTAACAGCCGAATAATTGTAAGACCGTTACACAATCGGGATTTTACAGCTCGTATGAGTACCAAGTCTTCGAATGCACGACCATTTAATCGTCCGGCATTAGAGAACGAAGAATGGGATAAAAAGCTCATTTTATAATACATTCAATTCCACATTCTCGTATTACCTGTCGAAGAGAAATCGGCCACTGCGACTAGATGTCACCTCGACGACACCCCCCGATGCATATTCGTTCACCATCTTCCGCTCAACTGTGAATAAGTTAGAGCTGTACCGTTTCCTTGGTACAGTGTGTAGCAAGGAGTCAGAAATCTCGGTATGCCCTGTTGTCTCTCATTTACCGTAAACGAATCATAAATCTCCGTAGAGGATTCTGTGGGCGATTCGATTAAACCCAGTTTATTTTGTGACAGTTACATACTTGGACAGATACATAGGGAGTGCAGGATTAGACACAGGAGGACACCGCGAAATATTTTTTGGAATACCGGCAATAAGACAAAGCTGAACCTCGTCAGTTACAATAATAGCAATAACAACTCTCCCACTGTACTTTAAAAATATTTTCAATTATTCAATCTGTAGCGAATACAATCAGACATCTGCACTGGGAGATATATTTGGAACAAAAATATTGTTTCCAAAGGTAAAATTAAAGATGTTTGCGAGTTTCCTCGAAGTGTTGTCTTATTCAGTGTTTTCATTTTAAATGGTTACTGAAGATAAAAACAAATAACGAATTGCTGGTCTAATACGTTGATCTAGTTGTGCAAGCGCTATGCAAAGGGTTGAGAAATTGTTCGTGAGGTTAAGCTGTGTAGAATAATTTCCAATAATACTGTAGTATTACAAATACATATATTATTATGTAAATATTGTGTAAGGGAGGGAATATAACAGGATAATGGTAGAAAGCGAGCAAATATCTCATTTTAAAGGTATGGGTAAAATTTGTACGAGTGATGGACTTATGATGGATCTAACAGGATATATGTAAACCAATGTAAAAATACAGATTAATTGAATCATTTTCACTCACATTTTCTATACGACATGTTTCCGGCTTTTGAATTTTTATCATGATGTACTGTTTCCTTAATCTACATTAATATTATTGTTCATAATTGCACTAGTTATACGTGCATCTTTCAAATTAGATCTTAACTCATTCTATGATTCGTTTTGCTAGATTCTACCGTACTTGTGCCTTTCAATTATCGAAATCACTTCACTTCCCTTCGCATTACTCCAAATCACACAGTTCCTCCACACCCTGATTTCGCGTGAATTTTTAGAATAATTCGCGTTTCGTAGGATCCACGGCTTCTTATAAACATATTTTCTAAAATTGTGCCAACTGCTACATTAATACCATAGTCAAATCCAATTTTAGGAATACTTAGCGCCATGAAAATTTTCCTGTGTTTCACCATGATGTGCTGATATGACAGTGAAAAGCTATTCGGGGCAGACAACTTTGTTTGAGGAAGGAAAGGAAATTATAGGTAGGAGCTCTCCCGCCCTATATCTTCTGGAGTAGGAAAACCAAGTATCAAACTGCAGATAATTTATCCCTTTATTGCGACGCTAATAGAGCGCAGAGGTTTCTAATCCCACATGCCTCGTATTGGATTTACCACAGTCGATGTCAGGTTCGACGTACGAGTCTCTACGTACAGGTTCGTATTCAGGCTTAAAGCCAGGACTCCAGCGTACGTGTTGCCGACAATCACGTGAAAGCGTACGAGCAACTACGTTCGAAGTCGTTCCGTTCCAACAGAGATAAGATATGGCGTATCAGACTCGTAGGTTTGAACACCAACGATATGCTTCTCCTTCGCGCTTCCCGATCTCGTTGCGGCTAGAATATACCGCCATACTGCCCTGCTTATGCATGTGTAAGAGAAATCGATCCTCCACCTCGTGTATTATTGCGTCGTCATTGTCTAGGTAGATGATAGACACGTTAAACTACGAGGATAAATTACGAAATAAGAACTGGATAAGCGACGGAGCATCGTCTGAGTATGTACATAACAATGTATATTGGAAGAGAACATCTCA
>NW_016963461.1:93394-164775 GCF_001483705.2 Eufriesea mexicana
TATTATATACTAACTATAGGAAAATAGCATTTTCTGCTTAATTAGCAAACAGCCAATTAAATTTGCTGTCAAAGAATGTATGAATTATTATGTTTACTGTTAATAACAAATTTCTCACAGCGTGTATTTATGAGAAAAATGAATAGAATGACAGTAACTTAGAGGATTTAATTATAAATTTATCGTATCACTGATTAAATGAATTTGATCAGGGAATAAGTAGCTCTTGGTAACACTGTGCAATAAATTTTAACCTGTTTTTAATTCTGCGTTAACTATTCGGTAATTCTTTTAGAGTTTACTTTGTCAGAGGCGAATGTGTAGTTTAGGTTGGTCTATCATCCTCAGATTTAAAGGAAAGTGTGTTTACACAAGAACGAGCAGTAAGAACGATAGGAGGATCATCCTTGTCTTACAAGTTATATGAGAGCATCCCGAGTTTGTAAATGGCTCTAACTAAAATTATTGTTGCTTCTAAATAATTATAAATAGCTATCAGAGATTAAAAATAACTCTCCGAGCATAGTTCATCCGAATATTCTTGGATTTTAATAAAAAGCTCATTATATGGTACGAATATGCTTCACAATATAGTATTCCTTACATTTCTCTGAAGAAGAGAAAACCCAGAAGAAATTTTAGGATGAAGATCAACATTGGTGGAAAGGTCAAATATATACGATCAAACTGAATAACATACATATAAAAAGTAGTACTGTTAACTTATCATAACGATGTGTACAGAGGATTCCTTAATTTAGGTAGCACGAGAATGGTATCACTATTTTTGATTAAACCATTGAATTTATTGTTGATATCTATTTGATATTGTTAAAAACAAATAACGGGAATCATCCATTTGCAATAGACGTAGAAGAGGTAAGAAAATGTTTACTATCGTAGAGAAAGAGTAATAATTAGAAAAATCAACAAAATTCGAAAATCCTCGGCCGATTTCGGAAACCGATTGGGGCTCAAGTAAAAGGGAAACCGCGCGACTTCTCAGATCCCTGCCGGGCGGAGCTAGGTCGAAGCACTTCGGGGTCTGGACCAGGCTCTTCCGGGACTTTACAAGTGGGACATAGCGGACCTTCCAGAGGGTCAGCGTTGGGTGTGCTGGCTTTGGGAAATAAATTTTTAAACAACATTTTTTCGGTTTCATAGCCTCGCTTCTTTTGAGACATATCGTTGTTGTCTTTAATATGTTTCATCGTTCCATTTTTTAATCAGTCTTTTCCCTCGGCTATTCTACATACTTACTTTATAGGTTTACTATCTGTATCCGCTGGTTGGAACTCGAGCACAGATGTTGTCTTCACGTCTTTATGGTAGCTTCCAAGATTTCGAAGAGTTCGTCAGCGGTGTGGTTGCAGGTGGCATTTGGATGGAGTGTTGGTGGCGTTGAGATGAATGGCGGTAATTGCCTTGACCTCCTGGCTAGTCGATAGCCATTGACCGCACCACATGTGCATCTCCCTCATAGTTGTTTTACTTCAGAAACTACATATTTCTATTTCCGAGCACTTTCATCGTCTGTTTCTTATGACGAATTCTGTTTTATATCATCTATGGGCTGTTTCTCTCTCATCGATGGATGATTCCCTCCATTTCGTTTACATTAACGGCTTCCATTCGTCTCGCTTTTATTTTCTTTCGTGCAAATAACCCGTTATCTCTTTGGTTTACATTTAAGCTAATATAATCTCCCTACAGCGTTTAGGCGTCACAAGATTTATTCTGGAATATTATGTTCGAAGACGAGTGATGCGTGCATTTATACACAACCAGCTACAAGATGGGAGACACTGTTGGTAGACGAGGGATGCTTGCGTTTACACCTAAGCCGTTATAAATAGTTCTAAGTTAGGTTACTAGTCCACGACACTCCTGCGCGTTATATGTAGAAAGGTTAGCCACATAACTTGGAGCGAATACGTCTATTCCATAATCGTTCGCTGTTACCCCTCTTGCTTACCAAGCAGGCCATAATTGTTCTCCCCACAATCGCGATCTGCCTTAAGCACCAGGTGGCCTACGCGACGTACTCCTTTGTACTCGATAATCCCGTGCATCGTAAGTCATCGTCGCGCCTCTTCTTCGAAAATCATTCAAGCCACTGTCCATCTCAACAGGCATCGGTTTCCAGGATGGCCTAAGGTTCACTGTTCCTTCTGATGTCAATGCGAGGTTCCAGCAGCCGTAGTCGTAGGCAGCTAGGGTGTAAGCCTGTAGTTGTTCCGGGATGTGTCTACGGTCATACCACTCGGGAAGATTAAGTTCGACCCCTTGGGGCACGGTCAGGTAATGTCCCTCCGTCTCCAAGGCCTCACTGGGCCATCGTAGCGGCTCTGGGCTTTCAGTGGTTCGGTGGCTACCTTGGTTCACGTCCAAGTCATAGCAAGATCGGCAATGGCTGATGAGGGCTGGACCCAAACGTGATGCTCAAGCTGGAACGTCTTGTACACATGGGTACGTTTCGTATGCTAGTCGGTCCTTTGAATAATCGCGAACGCGTTCAGGCCCGTCGCGATTGTGTCATAGTCCTTCTCTGCCCGCTCTTTTCATAACTGATCCCCTAGTTCTTGGGAGCTTAGGAATATTAGAGCCCCATGAAGGGCAGCATACTGGCGTTGCGTTAGCGGAGAATAAATTTTAGTACACCAGTCCAAAACCCTTCGTGTAAGACACAAAATATAATAAGGAGTCAGTAGCTTCACTTTAACTTCTTTCGCTCCAAATTAGATTAGACACCTTTGAAACCGATGTCGCCAGCAGGCTTCGCCACTAGGGAGCTTGTCGTTCCTCGATGCGCAGCCCCCTCCACGTTGTGAGTCCTTGTAATTGCTATCGCTTTCCAAAGGGCAATGCTAACCGATGCCAAGCTAAATGCTACGTACAAAGTCTATATTTGCCATCCATTGGATATCTTCAATGTTCTTTTTGAGCTTCGAAAATATAAAGCGAACAAAAATTGTTCTAATGGAATGTAAGCTAAGAACTTAGATTTGACATATGCTTCACACCTATCTTTTTATCGACACGACGTCAGAAATAATAGACATGACAGTAACTAGGATTCGGAGCCTACTGTAATATGAACTTTCATCGCATATTACCAGTAAACTATGAAGATACTTATCAACGTTTATTTCTAAAGGAAGTTATAGTTTACGGAAGGAAAATTTATGGTCCATAGCGCTTGTTTAACTGATTATGCGACACGGTACGAGGGTCCTAAATGAATATTGGTATTTTTAATTCAATATTATTAGTTACACTATTCGAGCAGAGACCTCGATTAAATATACATAGTAATGAATTTTCAACTACATACATTAAGTGCAAACCTAGTATTAACTATATCATTGGAACTTTTAGTCTACGCGGTACTGCACTTGCAGCAATGAAGGGGTTGGCACGAATGAGATATAAACCGCGTTCCCGCGGCGCCTTGCAAGGTCGGTTTCGTTAAGCACATTTCCATAATGCTTAATCTTAGTGAATTGTGAGTAATGCAATCCTTGACGTATCACGGGAATGACGTGACATCGGTTACATCAGAAGGACGACTCATACTGCAATTAATGTCAGTGCCACTCCTTTGCTTCAATAGAGGAGAACGCTTTCCGAGGCACTTTCACTCAGTTTAGGGCAATTGCGGTAGACGGTGTAATACAATGATCATACGAATTGCCGATTCTCGCAAAGGTTGAAGTTCGCGTATCAATCCCTTTATTAAAATTGGGAACCTCGACCAACGCACTTCAACTCCGTCCCTTGTACCTAGATTTAGACTCTTCTAGTCGGCCGTAATTTGTACCGAATTCAATTACAGCACTAATATTGTTAATAATGCTTTATGGATTATAGAAAATGTTATCTATAACATCGTTAAAAATCTTCACTTTCTGACATATGGCAGATGATTAACGTATATTTTCAATTGCACAAATATTCATCATGCCATTACGCGAACCTACATTATACATCACAGTCTCTGCCAAATAATTGTGGCAAAGCTGCGTGCTTCCGATGGTTGCCCGAGTTAGGAACTTCTGCAGTGATCGTATTAAACGGATACTAACAATCCTCTCATAATCTTCGATGCATATTTACAACCTAATCAGTTAAGATCGAATTTAACATAATTCTCAATACTTGTCGAACGCTATACATGGCGGCAAAGAAATCTCTGGTTTCAGTTCATGTTCCTAGCCTAATTACTCAATATACCTCATGAAATATTACCCAATTCTGCGCTGAATCTGTCAAGATAAATCATTTCTTAGGATTTATATTTATAAACTAATTACCTGACATATTTCGTCAAAAATATTCTCTCGAATTCTCTACAGACTTCATAAGTAATTCACCAGTAACGAGAACAATGAAACACATATAAACAACAGAACTACCAAAGGGGACAGAGTGACATGCTTTAGATAGTGTGCCTTCGCAATTGCCGAGAGTATGCATATTATAATATAAACGTAGTATCGCACATTCTCCATCATGTGAACGTAGCCTGCCGAAGGTCACCGGGAAAGCGAGGGTCGAATATACAAAGCCCAGGTTAGTCGGGGAATCCGTGGGTAACTCATCGGACAATTAGTATGGTCATATATGGCCGTTTAAATATTTAGTTGCAGCGGAAGGTAATTGTCGCTTAATCGAGTTGTGAAGTTAAGAGTCGAAGTGGAACAGTTGTAACATTGGAATACTGTGTTAAGCGTTGCAGTAAGCCGTGAAATAATTCGTATCTGTGTTGTCAATCCTGCATATTTGTGTTGTTGTTGCCAATAAACTTTACCAGTTTCCAATCTCTGTATTAATATCGGCTTCTACTCGATCGCGATCATAATTATATATGCTTCTTCAGCTTCACTATACCGATTTAACCATTTGCGCTCGAGAGGTGCACATCAGTCGCCATTTGATAGAACTTTGAAGCTAGATATTCATAAATATGTCAGATTCCAAATATTGCAACTGCGTGCGAGGTATTGAAATCATACTATTCTGCGAGTTAATTAACATACGATTCCTTATTCCTGCACCGAAAGTTAACATCAGCGTTTTAACGGAGAGTCTTTGTACCCATATCCACCTTTGGCCAAAAAACCTTGAGTACAACTGGTTAATTGCCCTCAATAATGTATATAATATTCAGATACTCGTTACAGGTTGATGGTTCTAACACTAACAATGCATTTTATTCAGCCTGCAATTTGAAACTCCTTAGCAAACATTAAAATTCTATACCCTTGCCACACTTAAATCTACCAACAACTCTCATAGATGCCTTTCTCGTGTTCGCTGCCAAATCATCCATTAGATATTTGGTGAAGCGTAACCTACATTCTAATTTTCGTCAGTCTCCAGTGAAACTGTTGGAAAGCTTGCAACAATCATTGTTGGGGATACGAAGATAAACGAAATAAGAAAAGTAGAACTTGGTTCACAGCAGTGGCAGCGTGAGGAAACAGAGGTTTTGTGAAGACATACTCTTCCATGAATGTGGAGCAAAGGCGAATATATGCTTGGTAAGCAGGAGGTGACCAAGACGCTTGATCACAAAATGAATACTCTTCATGTTCAGCACACGCGCACTCCAAAATAGTTTGACCGAAGCACGCCCATCATTTGCTTGCTATAGTGTCTCAGGATTACCTATCTGATATATTCCCAACCACTACGCATGCCTTACAAAACTTGACAAAATTATCAGCTTCCACAGCGCGCGATCTCACGGCTCTTTCTAAATTCCTCAGAGAACAAAGGGATCTCGGATCCATCTTTCAACTTTCCTTCCAAAATTTCTCCTTCCCTCTCCCTCGACATCCCGGCCGCTGTATATAGGATCGTGACAGTTTCCGCCTTACCAAATCGATCGAATTTCGAACCTCTCGTGTCTGGAGTACACCCGCAAATGACGTACCGGCATGGAACGATTCTTAGAATGAATGGAACGTGGATGAATCGCAACACCTGACCGAGTGTATAGTTTCTCACGTGGGACACGTTGTCCGCCAAAATAAGCAGAAGTTCAAGGGCGTAGATATAGCTTTCCCTCCATCTGCGCAGCCGCCACTCACCGGCCCCTCTTCCTCTCTATCTTTGTCCCCATTCCTGCCATGTGCTTCTTTCCACGCCGAATTGACGTAGGCGGACGCGTCAGGGGTGGTTCGATCTTCGTGCTTCCGGTGCGAAATACCCCTGAAAACGTCCAACCGTGTGCACTATCGGCGAGAGTAATTAGACTATGCCCAGATAGTATTTGAGAGGTCTCTGAGTCATGAAGTATTTCCTGCAAGGACCCATTTCCTTTCAAATGGCTATGACTTCGACAAGAAGCTTGGTGACTTCAGTGGAGACATTTCATAATGGTTTGCTTGCAATATTGCCGAATTTCGCGGGAAATTTATTGATAATTTTGGTTGGAAATTGTTTAAAATTTCGACTACGCTTTGATCAATTAATCGCAATTCTTGGTTGATGTCGGTCCGAGATCATGCTCCAACTATTTACAGATATGTTGATATACGCTCATGTAATGATTATTATATGGCACATATCTAACTCAATATTTATTGCACTTTTTAAGCCATAAAGCTATTATTGCTTCCAAATGGTTACGTATACGGCAATTAATTCTACTACACCTTGAAATCGTTCCTTTAAGTGTATTTGAGTGTGATTGATGGCATGTTCTGAACGAATACTGGCAAGAATTGCATATCGCATACGTTATTGATTCAACGGAATACTCGCTCTAACGTTTTACACGCAACCTGCACATACACGAAAACCGTATTACCATCTGCGAAGGAAAAGTGATCGGCACACATTTGGTATGATTATGTACACGACTGCCCTGTATTTGTAGGAAGATCTGCTTCTGGTTTAGTTTCGAAGGAATTCTAATTTCACGGGAATTAACATAGTTCCGCTTAATCAATTTTGGAATCAATTTAATCTCACTTTTAAGAAGAGAAATTCATTATTTGGAATCCATGCCATTCGCTTCTGTGCCAACAGAAATAACAAGAATTAGGACTTTTAACGCATGTTCGATATTCATTTACATCGAAATCTGTTGGAATATTGTAAGGAGGTGTGTGATCATCCATAACGGTATTAAATCGGATAAAAGTTTTACATTCAACATGTCTAATTTATTTTGCTTGAAACGAATTTTCATTTGTAACATAGGATTTGCTTCCCGCCTTCCTACGAAAAATATTTATCCACATTTAAATGTAGACGCTAGTGTTTTCCTCACAAAATATCAGTTAATTGTCTAATGTTAAGAAGAATATGAATCGCAGAATATAATATTGTTAACTGCTACTATCCATAGATTGTTAATTCTTCTATAACCGCACGGCTTGAAATAAGTTCGATTTCGAAACATCTAGAGTGAATTATTATCGGAGGTTAGTGATCCAGCAATCACGCCAGTATAACAAAAATCTTAAGAAATGTTTTACGTAATGTCATATCATAAATGTGACGTTGCGTTAAATTAGAGTAGGTAGGAGTCACGAAACGAAATATTGTACGGACATAAAGAGCTATATCACCGCTCCCATATCACTTCTCATTTTATTCCTCCTGTCACCGAAATATCATTCTGAATTTTACGTTCATATATATGTGCTGTACCTACTACACTAATTCCGTCAAGTTTCATTTTCCAAAATGCGTAACCGAAACGATTTATACTATACTAATTCCAGTGCTATGCCGAATATTCTTTCCTATAAGATATTCTCAAAGTATCTTCTTAAATGACTACTCAAAATGGCGACAAAGGCAGTCTTCTACATTTTCATATTTACCATTATCACTTACACGCCCTTCGTAGCCAGATACGAATTAACGCCTACGTCCAACAAAATCCTTGCAAAAGAAGACGGAAGGAACTTTCCATCCATTCAAGAGTGTGCATGTGCACATCGATCCTCGCGGTGCATCCCTTCTGGTGCATCTCTGTCACGTGCATCTTCCATGGCCATGAGGATGCAAAGTGAAAAATGGAGGGAAAGAACGGGAGGACCAAGGAAAATGGCCGGTGATGCGGAAAGATGACACAGACACACATACAGAGGAGAATGGAAGGAATGAACGCAATTGATGTTCCAGCTTGGTCCATACTACGTGACGGGTGTCGTTGATACTTCATTAGCATTCGTTTTCCATCTTCCACACCGACTCACCGAGCACAATTTTTATTTCGTCCACCCAGACTCATATACTATGGCCAAAACTTCATTGCACGAATTTCTGCACCATGATGGTTTCATCACACTAGAGTTAATTTCCATTCCATTACCTGGCGTAATTCGTGTGTCGGAGCTGTTCCTAGAGCTCATTTCGTTCCAAATGGTTTCGTGACTGAATTTGTATACACGTGACCGTGGGCGATCATTTAGAGCAGATGGTTAGTTGATTTTGATATTCGTTGCAGCAATCACTTTCATTCCTCTTCTTTACACTTCTATATATTGAAACAAACTTTCCTCCATTAACGGTGCTTGATAATTTAATAGTTGAGGTTTATGATGTGAAATCAATCGATTCCGGTGTGAGGTTAAAGGGACGGGTATGTTGAAGTAACGACCGAAATAATGGCAAATGCAATATTCACACATTATTGAATACGGATTAAAAGGGAGGAGAAGTACACTTATGGTGCACTGACGCACCAAATAAAACAACTTGTAAGTAGTATTCTACCAATGTACATAATTTAGGCTAAAGCCAGACTATCATCTCGGAATTAATTTGGACATTACCACCAAATTCTATTCTAATGAAAGCAATAGAAAAATACATTTTCCTACGACATTTAATACATAACGACCCCTTTAGGTTCATATTTACATAATGGTATCACATAGACTACAATGTTTCATATAAATCTACGAACTATGATGTACAAGCCGAATCTAAGTTACCCGCTTCACCTTCAAGAACATATAAACTGTTTTTTGTGTCAACTTATCCATTTAATAATACACAGAGATATAATTCCGTGGCAGTAACTAAACCAATTTGTCTCGTAAAAAATTTTTAATCCAAATTTACAGATCCACCCCTCTCTAACGTCTCTGTACATATAAAATGATGTGAAATTGTACATCACATATGGGGGAATATACGGAACAAAATTTGTACCAATTCAATCATTTATCAGCATGTAAATATTCATATCATATAAAACAAGCGGCGAAATTATTCATAGGAAACCAATATAGAACGAAAGCAGCGGTAACTAAAATTTATTACCACTCGCACTGAGCATGAACGCATAAATTTCCATTTTATACACACAAGAGGTAGAAGTTCCTCATGAAATGAAACAGCAATAGGTTCAGTATGCGACAGTGCGACAATCCACTGTATAATTTTCAGTGCTCTTCGAACAACTTCAGGGCGGCATATCTCGGTAAAATAAAATTATTTTTAATTATAGAGAAATTTGATTGGAGGGAGACGATGTCGTTACACAGAGCAAATGATGAAAACTTTGAAGAAATTGCAACTATTTTCAAAATATTATATAAGGGTGGAAATAAATATTGCGAAAATCAGTTCCTCTTATTTATTTGTTTCATAAATGTGGCACGGCAACCAGTATTTGCTTCTAGCTTCACCACATTGGGTGATGGAAGATATTAAAGGAGAGATGCTAATTAATGTTCGTTTGCGGTGTTATAGAATGAAGACACTAAGGGAATACGTATGTGACGCGTGCGTACAATGAATTTCGATATAAGGAACATAGAAACCTGTAGGCCTGGCTGTTATTTCGTCGCGTACTGTGCGATAACGACTGTACCAAGTCAAGACTACATCCACCCCAAGTCTCAACAACCACAGCCCGGAACAGAGTCAATCGTTAGGACCAGCACAAAATTTGACCGTCATACAGATTTCACATGGCACCCAGTTCCCCGAATCCGTTGTAGCCTATCGGTGCATGCGTCACGATGGCGATGGAGAACGTAGTTCAAGACGTGTCCATTAAGTGCTAATAAATTGACTGAACTGAATGGTTGTGGATATTGTGTAGTCAAAGGAGATCTAATCAAGTCGCTAGGGAAAGCGCATAACGGAGCGACAAGAGGTTTAAGGGTGTGGGACGACGAAAGTGGAGGGCAGGAGACGAGGCTGAAGGGAAGGTGCTCGGATGAAAGACAAGGATGGGTGCGCCCCCTGTCCCTCCGAACTTTCGATCTTTTCACAATGGTATTTATTTAGATTATCGGGAATGAGCAGCACGGATTCTTTCTCTACAGAATCGAGTGCACGGATGATAGGTGCACTTCGTAAGCAGTGGTTGAGTGGGAACGGTTGAGCTTGTAAGGAGGGATGATTTTGGGGATTAGTTTGAAGGTTTGTGGCGCTTTGGCTTTTCAGGACGAGTCATATATCTATTACGCAATAATATTAAGGATATGTTGCTAATTAATAGGGTCACCTGTTTCAACAGACTAACTTCGTCATGTTCGCAAACCAGGGGAATACAATGGATATATGACTTAATTTGAACTGCACTGCGCATATGATACTTGAAAAATGCGGGCACAATTCTTATATCGGGCGAGGCACCCACTGCCGAATTTTGGAATGGATTTAATCAATTAATTAATTAATTTGATTACAAAGATGATTGAAGTCTGCCAATTGGTTAATGCTATGTGTGTGATCAATTATCATACTAAGCACTACTATTATTGGCTATATACTTGACTAATGCCGATAATAATAGTTAGTAGCATCTGGATTGAGATATTGTGCTCTTTCTGTTGACTGGATGTCTACTGCTTCTTTATACGATTGCCCCAGTTCCGCTACCCACGCCTAAGGATATAATTTTAATGCAATTTTCCTCGACCAGCGCATTAAATGAATGGCCACCAATAGTTTGAAGGAATTTTGGATTAAGTATCATCTATCCCTGACTCAATTATAACTTGAAATTTTACCCTTCCGGTGTCCATCTTTCATATCCTATTGCGCGTGGTATCGTAAGCACGCAGCTCATCCAGGAACGATATTTGCAGTGCAAAGACTGGAATCATACGCTAACAGGTACATTCACATTCAAGAAGGGAAAAGGGAAGTGTATTTTGCAGGGTTGGTACTCCTTCGGAGTGAGTCATTGAATCTCTACACAATGTTACTGTTTTCGCCGTTCACAAGCTTCGTCGTAAGACGACGATGGCGTAAATCAATTATCGCCAGAGGTATCCACAATTGTCAATACGGAAGTGGGTATATCTGCCTACAAGATTACATATCCATTCTATTAACTTACACACTGACCTTCTAAATTCTGTAGCAACCCAAGAATTTTCAAGGGGTTGGTAAATTATCGCCAGAGATGTTGACAATTGGTGATGAAGTGATGAACGTAGTCACCAATACAGTACTAATGCCATTTGAGTGATCGATTCAATGAGCATCTAAGTTGAACGATAAACTATTGAAGGATTAATGGCTAGATAAATCACCGCTGGAGGAGATAATAATTAACAATACGATACATAGTATAGCCGTTTACACGTTCCTGCAGCCATTGTGTACATATACTCACTGGTTATACATTTTCCACAGCTATTTTAGAATGACCCGCAGATATTATAAATACCGCTACGGAAATTATCAAGTGACAATACGGTACTGAGTATAGAAATCTTCCCAGTGCCATTACAATTGCATTAATCCATTCGCAGATAATCTTAATTTTATGGCTGTTCTACAATAACCAATGATTTGATCAATTACCTATAGAGAAATTAGCAGACGAAAGTATCGTACTGTGTATAGCCACCTACGCGCTGTAAGTGTCATCTAATTAATCTGTTTACAGAACACATAAATTTGACAGCAATTTCAGAATGATGAATGGAAGAATCGATTTTCGGACGAGATATAAACCATAGACAATAGAGTCCTGCGTACACCCATCAATGCAGTACCATTGCCAATGAATTATCCTATCCCCTGACCATCGGAGTACTGTAACAGTTCTAGAAGAAATATTGTATAGATCAACTATCGCCAGGAAAATTGACAATTGGCAATACGCTACTGTGTATAGCCATCTTCATTGTACCATGGCAATTGCACTAATCTATTCACTGATCATTTATGTTCCACAGGAGTTCTAGAACGATCATGATTTAAGCCGGCTACAAAACACTATAGCGCTTGTGATAGTCTATGCAGTTATGATCCTTATTCCACAGCAGCTCTGGAATTACCAATATGCATATCAACCATCACTCGATATATTGCCAATTGACAATACATTACTAAGTTTAACCCTCAGCGGAGCACTATGGCCATTGGAATGATTTATTCACTGATAACATAAACTCTATTGTAGTTCTCGAATGACCAATGGGAAGGTCAATTGTCGTTGGTGATATTAGAATTGACGCTACAGTACAGGCTATGGTCATCTACAAAGTACTGTAGCCATGGATTTAATGTATACACAGAACCTATATATTCTATATCAGTGACGGGTGGATAATTTCATAGGACAACTATCGCTAGAGATATTAGCATTGGACAATTCATTACTGAGGATATCTATCTACACTGTACTATAGCCATTGGATTAATGTACACAGTGATAATTTTAATTCTGTAGCAACTCTAGAGTGATTAGTGTATAGACCAATTATTGCTAGGGATGATAATATTCAATAAAACGCTTCTAAGTATAGCCACCTGCGCCGTAATATATCCATTGCATCAATATATTTGCTGACAATATACCTTCTATAGCATTTCAAGAATTGTCAGTGCCAGAATTAATTTCCGCTACAGATATTCAAAGTTGAGAATACAGTATTGCATGCTGCTACCTTATCGGAGATATAGCCACCTACGCATTAATAACGCTATTGAGTAAATCTATTCAGCTAATATTCAAATACCCCAGCAATTCAATAATTATCAATGGATGGATCAATTATTTATAGAGACATTAACATTTAAGAAGGCAGTAGAGGGTACAGCCATCTAAGCAGTACAGCATACATTGCATAAACCTAGTCACTGATTTGACAGTTAAGTAGACATCCTTCATTGCTCAATAGATAGATGAATTGCCGTTTGGTATATCACCAATTGAAATTGCAGTACACAGTTTAACCATGGACACAGTATTATAGGCAATGGATTAGTCAATCCACAGATCATGAAAGCTTTATAGCAATTATGTAATGACAAATGGTTAATTCAAAAATCGCTAGAGATGTTCAGAACCGACAATACCGAGGTGTGTATATCCGCATACGCAGTACTACATACATTGGATTAGTCTACTCTCTGATAACTTAGCTACCATGTGATTTCTAGAATGATAAATTGCTAGAAGGGTTATCGCACGAGATATTGACAGTTGTCGATACAGACCTGAGAGTTGCACCTTCAGGGAAATATAGTAATCTACGTAGTACTAACACCAATGCATCGGTGTATTCATTGATCACGTTAATTCGATAGAAATTCTGTATTCAGTGGATAGATTGATTTTCGTTTGACACATTGACAGTTGATACTGCGGCACTTATTATAGCTATCTTCGCAGTGCTATAGCCACTGTATTGATATATCTACTGATCACTTAAGTTACGATACAATCCTAGAATTGTCTATGGATTTACTATTTACCACTGGGGATATCTTCAATTAACAATACAGTGCATGGTAGAGCCGCCGACAATAAACTATAGCCAATGCAATAATAGACTCACTGGTCATTTAATTCTACAGTAACTCAAGAATCATCAATGTATAGTTCAAATAGAGCTAGGGACGGTAACAAATAATAATACCGAACTTATTATTGCCGTACACGCAGTACTGTGGCCAATTTATTAATGAATCCGTTGACCATAATTATTCTATAGCAATTCCAGCATATTCAACAGATAGATCAGCTCTCGCTAGAGATACTAGAAATGTCAATTAAGCACAGAGTGGTGCCATCATCGCAGTATCTTAGCCACTGGATTAATCAATTCAGCTATCGTTTAAGTCCCACAGAGATTCGAGAACTATCAACGGATGGATCAATCATCTCTAGAGATATTAACAATTAAAAATACCGGTTATAGGCACCTACACAGTTTCATATCCATTGCATTAATCTATTCACCGATACTGCCAGATCTATAGCAATTCCTCATTGACCAATGGATATATCAATTCTCGCTTGAAATATTAGTAATAGATTATGCATTACTTAGTGTAGACTCATACGCTGTATTATAGCCACTGGACAAGCCTCTTCAGCTGCCATGTAAATTCCACAGCAATTCAACAACTATCAATGGATGAATCAGTTATATACGGAAACACTATCATTGAACTGTACACTATAGACTGTAGCCATCTACACTGTACCATACCCATTGTATCAATATATTTACTGATCATGTCAGTTCTATGGGAATCCTGGTATTATCAACGGGTAGATATTATCGGCGGAGATATTAGCACTTAACAATATAGTATTGGGTATAACAATCGACGTTGCACGGTAGAAATAGCGTTGATCTATTCAATGACCATTAAATTCTATAGCATTTCTGGAATGACAGACGGATCGGTCAATTGTCGCTGGAGATATATGGAACTCGCGCAGCACTACAGAGTATAGGCGCCTACGCAGTACTATAAATGTTGCATTAACCTATTCACTATTCATGTAATTTCTCTAGGTACTATAGATTTACTAATGTGTGATTCATTTATTTCTAGAGCAAATGACAGTCAAGAATACAGTACTGAGCATAGGCGCCCACGCAGTACTATAACCATTGCATTAATATGTCCACTCATCATGCAATTTCTGTAGGTGTTATATATTGACTGATGTGTGATACAGTTATTTCTGGAGAAAATAACAGTCAAGAATACAGTAATGATTGTAGCACTCTACGGAGTACTGTAGCCATTGCATGAATCTATTCACGGATCACTTTAATGCCATGGCAACCCTATGATGGTAAATGGGTGGAGCAATTATATCTAGACAAAGCAACAATACGCTACGGACTATAACCATCTACACGTTACTGTATCCATTGCATTAATCTATTATCTGATCATTTAATTTCTATATGAATTCTAGAGAGAAAAACGGACAGATGAATTGTCGCTTGAAATATTAACAGTTAGCTGCAAAGTACTGAATACAGCCATTAACAAATTAAAATAGCCTTCGGGTCAACGTATATAATGATCATCCTATTTCTATATAGCAATTTTAAATGGTCAATGGGTACACATATTATGGTTTGAGGTGCTCACTGCTTAAAATACAGTAATTAGTATAGTCGACAGTATAGTCCTGCAGCCAATTGCATAAAATGGGACATAGTGTACGCTGATAATGCAAATTGCCTAGCAATTAGGGAATAATCTATAGATAGATAAATTATCGCTAGAGATATTAACGACTGACCGTACATAGCTCACTATGGTCACAATTACAGCTTCGCAGCGAATGAATTAAACATTTCAATGGTAGTACAAGTTCTAAGGCAATTTTATAGCGAGGAATAGACAGATTTATTATCTCTAGATGTATTACCAATTTCAAATACAGTTCTGAGCATAGCCACGAACGGAGTAATATACCCATTCGTATAAGCTATTGACTGATAATAAAAATTCTGTGGCAATTCCAGTATATTCAATGGCCGGATCAATCACCGCCAGAGATATTGACGATTGATAATACTGCTATGGATATATCCACCTGTCCTGTATTACGGGCTATGGATTAATCTACTCATTGGTCATGTATATTCTTTCTCAATACTAGAAAGATCAATGAATAGGTCGATTATTTCTAGAGACATTAACGATTGGCTTTACCGTGCCGAGTACTGCCACCTATACAGTTCTGGAGACATTGAGTCATTCTATACACTGATCATCTTGTTCCTGCAGCAATTCTAGGTTGATCACAGGATGGATGCAATACAGCTAGTGAAATTATCAATTGAAGGTAGAGTACTGGGCACAGCCATCCACCTAGTACCACAGCCATTGGAATAAAGTATTCGCAGTTAATTCTATAGCAATCCTAGCATGGTTAATGGTGAAGCCAATTATCGCTGGAGATATTAACAGCTGACAATACAGAACTGAGTATATACCTCTAAACAGATCTATAGTACTTGTATTTATCTATAAACTGAACATACAATTTCTGTAAAAATTCTTGAATTATTAATAGAAATATAAACTGTCGCCATAGGTGTTAAGGAATGGCGATACAGTAATCTGTATAGGCATCTACAGATCCACAACTTCCTGTTGAGATTATAATATGCCTGCGTTAGCTCACTCACTGATCACGTAAGCCTATAGCTGTTCCAAAATGAGCAATTGGTAGATAAGTTATTGCAAGAGACATTAAATGGCAACTATAATGTAGTGAGTGTATGCATATGGGCAATTCCATAAACATTGATTTAATCTATAGACGGACCACTCATACCCTATAGCAATCCTGTAGTGATCAGTGGATATATCAATTATTGCCGGAGATACTAACAATTGACAACGATTTTCTGAGTATGGCAATCAACGCTGTACTACAGCCATTGGCGCAATACTTATGCTATATAGCGTAATATAGCGAGCGAATTAATCTGTTCGCTGACGACTTAGGCTGCATAGTAATTCCATAATGGTCAATCAATGCATCAATTTTCGCTTGATATATACACAATTGATAACGCTGTATTGAGTACAGTCGACTGCGTTGTGCTATATACATTGGATAATTCTATTCCCAGATCATCTAGCTTCTACAGGGACTCTAGAATTGCCAGTGGATAGACCAATTATCGCCAGAGACATTTTGAATCGTCCACAGGGTACTAAGTAGAGCCAACGAGGCACAGATGCAGCCATTGGAATAATCTGATCACTGATGATATATATTGTATTGCAGTTCCAGCATGACAAAAAACATATCAATTGTCGCTGATGATAGTAACAATTTGCAATACATTAGTAACGGCTGCCATCTATACTCTTCTATAGCCACTGGGCTAATCTATCCACTGATTAACTGTACTGCATGGCAACAAGGAATGATTAGTAAATGGATGAAATGTGGCTGGAGTACTTGACCATACAGTACTGCGTGCAGTCTTTAACATAGTACTACAGGCGTTGGATTAACCTATTCACTGATGGCTTCCATTTTATTGCAATTCTAGGGTTACTAATGCCTAGATAATTGATCGCATCAGATATCGACAGCTGATAACGCAATACCTTGTGTAGTTGTCTACAGAGTTCTATATCCATTGCATTAACCTAACCACTGACCATCTAACCTCCACAGCTTTTCCGGAAAGACAAATGGCTGAACAAATTAACCCTAGATATACTGACAAAATACAATGAAATACAGAGTGTAGCCGTCCACGCAATTATATGAAAAGTGGATAAATATATTGGCTGATGATTTAAATTCCGCAGCAGTTCTAGAATTTCAAGAGACAGATCCATTATCGCCCGACATGTAAACTGTTTACAAAACAGTACTCAGTACAGAAATCCGCACAACACCATAGCCGCTGGAAACAATCTGTTCGCTGCTCATCTACTTTCTTCTAAAGTAATTGAATGATCAATGAATACAGCAGGTGTCGCTGGAGATAGTGAAGTATGGCAAAACATTTCTGAGTATATCGGTCAACAGATCACTGCTGTCGCTGGATTAATCACTTCACTGAATATTTAAATGCCAAGGCATATCTGGAGTGACCAATGCATAGATCAGTTATTGCGCGAGAAACAGACGATTGATATAACAGTACTCAGTACATTCACCAACAGAGTACAGTCTGCGTTGGAATAATCTGTTCAATGGTTATTTAAATTCTATAGCAATTCTGTAATGGCAGGTCGTAGATACATTGTTGCACGAAACATTAAAGACTGACAACGCGGTACTGAACATAGCCATTATCACAGTACTGTAGCCATTGGATTAATTTTTTCTCTGATGATACCAATTCGAAAGCAATTCAAGGGTAATCATTCTATAGACCAGCTATGGCTAAGGATATTAAAAATTGTCGGTACGGAACATGTTAAAACCACCGTAATGGCACTGCCGACGTTTTATTAATCTCTTCTCTGATGATTGAGACTGCATAGTAACTCTAGAATGATCAACATACAGATTATACATCGGTAGCGATATTGACAAATGACAATACACTACTGAGTGGAGTAATCTACACAATACTGCAGCCAGTAGATTAATATGTTTGCTGGTCGCCCATGTTCTCCGGCAAATGTAGAATCATGAATGTACATAGAAACTGTTGCCGGAGATATTGACATATGTCAATACAGTACAGTGTATGGTCTTCAACTCAGCACGGTAGCAGTTTGTTGAACTTGTTCACTGATGATTTATGTTCTGTAGCAAATGTAGAATGGCAAGGGACAGATCCATTGACTCTAGAGGCGGTAGCAATTCACAACACTGTACTGAGTGCAGTCAACAAAACGCAGTACTCTAGCCGTTGGATTAAATTCTTGGCTGATGATGTAAGTTCCTCAGTAACTTTAGCATAGTCGTTCTACATATCAGTTATGCCTAGAGATGTTCACAATTGCCAGTACGCAGATTAGTACATGCACCAACCGGGAACAGATGCATTCGGATTAACCTGTTCAATGACGATTTGGACTCTATAGCTATTCAAGAATTACATAAAAAGGATCCATTGTCCCTCGAGTTATTAACATTTGAGAAAACTATACAGAGTACAGGCATCATCACCGTAATGTAGACATTGGATTAACTTCTTTACTGATTATTTAAGTTTCGCGGCAACTCAAGAATAGCCAATGCTTAGATATATTACGGCTAGAGGTACACACAACTGTCAGTAAGTTACTTACTGCTTGCACTAGCAGAACGCAGAAGCAGTCAGATTAATTAGTCCATTTAATATTTAAGCCCCCATTGAACTTACAGGATGACCAACTTGTAGATGAAATAACGGTAGGGGTATAGGCAAATGGCAATACACTTCTGAGTGCAGCCATCCACACATCGCTATAGCCATTAAATTAATCTGTTCGACTGTCATCCACGTTCTTCAGAAGTTGTAGCCGCATTCACTAATGAGACATTGACTAATGTTATTACGTTAACGGGAAGAGTCATCAAATGGGCACTGAAGGATTAAGCTGTTCGCGGGTGATATAAATTATGCAGCAATTCAAGAATGAAACAAGACAGATACATCATCCGTCGAGATATTAACAATTGACAACACAATACTGAGTAACGCCATTATCAGATGACTGTAGCCGTTGGATTGACATGTTCACCGATGAATTGAATTGCACAGCAATTCCACTCTGCATTGCTGTAGAGAAGTCACATGAGAAACATGTAGGACGGAATCCCAACCTGTACAACCATATGAACATCATGGCAGAAGTCAAGAAAAGCGCTCCCGTTATTGGTAGAAATGGTCCCATCCTATTAGCCCGGTCAAAGAACACCATGTTACAAGGAAAGCGAACGAAGGAAATGCACAAAGTGGGACAGAAGCAACAAATATTTGCAAGAGCGTAGTCTCATGCGAAAAGAATATTAACTTCGGATTCTTCTGTTGAACGCATGATTACTTGCAATTGCTAGTTACAAATTAGCATCTTGATCACATTTTCCTTGCATTATGCAACAAACGTGATTTACTATATGCATATCATTTATATTCATGTGTATCGTATGATTTTTTTAAACGGCCATTTAGTATGATGCAATTAAATAATTAATCAAGAATAAAAGATACATATTAAATTTTGAATCAATTTTCATAAATGATGTTAACTACTATTACTTTCGTACTACTTCACTTTATAAATCTTTGAGATATCTTCATCTTATTCTTCATCCGACTCAGTGCCATGCATTTCAAATTCTAGGTCTTCAGTTGCAACTTCAATTTTTATATTTTTGATCCTATGCTTGTGTTCCAGTACTCCTACGTGTTCACAAGATCCTTTCCAATCATTGTGTGCTGTTCCATATATTGCCTAGCGAAGTAGTGCTTCCAATGGAATGTAAGCTATGTCGGAAAATACATTCCTTTGACGGATATCTTACGCGTATGTTAACATAGCACATTGCCATGCTTGCAGTTAGTAGCCTTGCTAATGTCGCAGAAGAGTTGGTGCTACCAGCGAGAGCGTACGCGGTAGTAGTTGAATACAAGTCTTGCCACGGATCCGAATGAGATGATTTCTTTTCAGGCACACGCAGTGGAATAATAAATGTATAGAGCGGTTGTGGCCAGAGACATTTATAATTGTCAGTACGGTATTTAGTGCATCCACCAACAGATCACTATAAACGTTGGATTCTACAGCAACTCCATAAAGAGAAAAGGCTGGTCAATTGTCCTTCTAGGCGCTAACAATTTACAACACAGTACTGAGTACAGCCATCGTCACAGAACTGTATCCGCTGGACTACTTCACTCACTGATGATGCATAATCCAAGGCAATTCTCTAATAATCAGTGTAAAGTGCGGTCATGGCTGGAGATATCTCCAATTGATAATACGGTGCTTAGTACATCCACCAGAAGAGCACAGAGGCCATGGGATTAATCTGCTCAATGTTGAATCAGATTATATAATAGTTCTAGAATATCAAAGAACAGATCCATTGTCCCTCGTTACATTAACAGTTGGCAGCACATTGCTGGGTACAACTGTCATCTCTGTGCTGCTTCCGTTGCCTTACCTTGCTCACTGCTGTTGTAAATTGCTAAGCAAGTCTAGAATATCCTATGTATAGAATGATTATGGCTAGGGTTATTTACAGTTGGCAGCGCGCTGCTTAGAGCATCTACCAAAAGAGCACTGCTGCTGATGGATTTGCCTGTTCTCTGATCATTTATATTCTGCAGCAACTCTAAAAAGAAAAAAGATGCATCCATTAACCCTCGATGTATAAACAATTGCAGACACAGTACTGATAGCAGCCATCACGTTAGTGCCATATACGGTGGTTCATATATTCACTGATGATGAAAATCTAAAGCGATTCTTAATTAATCTGTGTATAGTACGGTTATGTCCAAGGAAATTTGCAATCGCATGTACGGTGCTTAGTACATCCAACAACAGAGCACAGAAACCGTTGTAATAATCTGCTCATTGATCATTTTGATGCTTTAGCCATTTTAGAATGACAAAACACGTATTCATTGCCACTCGCGGTACTAGGAATTAGCACCAGAGTGCTGAGTGGAGTCGCCATAACCGTACTTTATCCGTTGGACCACCTTCTTCACTGATTACGTAAATTCCAAAGCAATTCTAGAATAACATGTGTATAGTAGCGTTATGTCTAGGAATATTTACAAACCACAGTACGCTTGTTAACACGCCCAACAACAGAGCACCCTAGCCGTTGGACTGATCCGTTCAATGACGATTTAGATCCTATAGCAAATCTAGAATGACAAAGACAGATTCGTTATACCTCGAGAAATTAGCTATTGAAGACACAATAGTGAGTGCAATGATCATCACTGTTCTGCAGCCGTTGGACCATATTGTTCGTTGATGATGTATATTCTACAGCAGATCTACAGTGACAAAACGCAAATCCATTATCCCTCAAGGTACTAACAATTGACAACACAATACTGATAACAGCCGTCATCAATGTACTGCTTCCGTTGGATTACTTTGTACACTGATGTTATATATTTTATAGCATTCCTGGTATGACAAAGGAATGACCCATTATCCCTCGATAAATAAACAGTCGAGAACACAGGACTGAGTACAGCCACCATCACAGTACCGTAGCCGTTGGATTGCTTTGCTCAATAATGACGTCAGTAGCAAAGATATGACACTGACACTGCGACACTTACTGCAGCTACCAGGAGAGCACAGTTGCCGTTGGATTAATCAGTTCTCTGATAACACTTACCCTGCAGCAAATCGAGAATGAGGATGTCAGGTCAATTATCCCTCTGGTTATAAAGAGTTGACACCTCATACTGCGTACTGCGACTATCCCAGCACTGCAGCCGCTGGAATACATTGCGCACTGATTCTGTAAGATCCAAAGTAACTGAAATAATCGGTTTACAGCAATGTTATGGCTAGCGGTATTTGCATCTGACAATAAGGTGCTTAGTGTATACACCAATGGAACGCTGTTGTCGTTGGATTGGCATGTTCGGTGATGACATTCATACTATCACAAACATAGAATGACATAGTAGAGATCCACTCCCCCTCTAAATATTAACAATTGACAACACGGTAGCGAGAAGAGCCATCATCGCTGTACTGCTCCCTTCGGATTACTTTCTACACTGATGACCTTATTTCTATAGCATTTCTAGTATGCCAAACGAATGACTCATTAACCCTCGATAAATGTACAGTTCGCAACACAGTACTGAGTATAGCAACCGTCACAGCACCGCAGCCGTTCGATTTCTTTGCTCACTGGTGACTTAAATTGCAAAGCAATGCTGAAGTAACCTACTTATAGGATGACCATTGCTGGCGATATATACAGTTGAGGGTGCTTTGCGTAGTGCATGCACCAATGGAGCATTGCTGCCGTCGGATTAATCTGTTCAGCGATAACATTGAATTTATAGCAGTTGTAGATTGTCAAGGTGCATATCCGATATCCCTCAAGGTATTAACAATTGTCAAAACATTACTGAGTACAGCCGTCATCACTGAACTGCTGCCGTTGGATCGCTTTGTTCACTGAAGGTTTAAATTCTTTAGAATTTCTAGAAGAACGGCACAGATCAATTATCCCTCGATATACCATGAATTGGAAGCGCGGTACTGAGTACAGCCACCATCGCAGCACCGTAGCCGTTGGATATATTTGCTCACTGATGACGTAAATTGTAAAGCAGTTCCAGAATAATTTATGTACCGAATGGTCATTGCTGGTAGCATATACAGTTGTCAGTGCCGTGCTTATACCGTCCAACAACACAGTATTGTAGTTGGAGTATCCCATTTAACGGTGACTTATATGATATAGCCATTCTAGAATGACAAAATACATATCCCTTATTCCACGAGAAATTAACGATTGACAAAGCAGTAAGGAATTCAGTCATCATCAGAGTGCCGTAGGAGTTGAAACATTTGTCCACTGATGATGTAAATGCCAAAGAAATTCTGGAATGGTTTGTGTAGAGTACGTTAATATCTAGGTGTATTTACTACAGACAGTACGCTACATAGTACATCAGCCTACAGAGCATTGTAGCCGTTGGAATAAACTTTCAAGTGATCACATTTATTGTACAGAAATTCTAGAATGACAGAGTAGGGACCCATTATCCCTCGAGATTATAACAATTGACAACACAATGCAGAGTACAGACATCGTCACTGTACTGCTGCCGTTGGATTATCTTGTTCACTAATGATTAAGCTTCTATGGGATTTATGGAATCACAAGGCACGTATCCATTATCCCGCGAAATATTATCAATTGGCAACATAGTACTGAGTACAGCCATAATCAAAGTACAGTAGCAGTTGGAATGCTTTGCTCACTGATGATGTGAATTGCAAAGCATTTCTAGAATAACCTATGTACAGAATGGTCATTGCTATTGATACATGAAGTCGACAGCACGGTGCTTAGTGCATCTGTCAGAGGGCATAATATTCTGCAGCAGTCAGAGAATTGCAAAATACAGTTGTATTACCTCTCGAGATTTAAACAACTGACATCACATACTGAGTACAGACAGCATCACAGTACAGTAGCCGTTGGACTAATTTGCTCTCTGATAACGTAAATTCCAAAACTATTCTGAAGTAATCGGTGTATAGGACTTTTATGGCTTGGTATATTTACATTTGATAGTGCGGTACTTCCTACCTCATCCAACAGAGCATAGTAGCCGTCGGATTTAACTGTCAAGTGGCGTTTTTGATCTTGAGGTAATTATAGGATGACGAAATACGGACCAATTACCCCTCGAGATATTAGCAATTCACAGCACAGTAATGAGTACTGCCATCATGGCATTACTGCCGCCGTTGGACTAATTCGTTAAACCGTGACATAAATTCTACGGAATTTCTGGAATGACAAGGCACAAGTCCATTAACCTCGATATATTATCATCTGACTACACAGCAATGAGTGCAGCCATCATCACGGTACCGTAGACGTTGGATTACTTTGCTCACAGACGATGTAAATTTCAAATCAATTCTAGAATAATCAATGTATATTGCGGTCACGCCTATTGATTTACGCTTCACGGTACGGTGCTTATTGCATCCACGAATGGAGCACAGTTACTGTTGGATTAGTCTGATCAATGATGCTTCAGATTCCACAACAACACTAGAATGGCAGTATACATATCCATCATCCCTCGCGATATTAACAACTGGCAACATAGTACTGCGTATAGCTATCATCACAGTAATGTATCTGCTGGACTACTTTGGCCACTTACGATGTAAGTTTCAAAGCAATTCTGGAAAGATCATTGCATATTACGGATGTGGCTAGACATATGCAGAAATGACTGTACGGTACTTAGTACATCCACCAGCAGAGCAATGAAGCCACTGTACTGTACGTTAAATGATTATATTTGCTTTATAGCAATTCTAGAATTGCAGCGGACATGTGAACTGTCGCTCGAGAAAATGGCAATCGACAACAAAGTACGGAGTACAACCATGGTAGCTGTACAGTAGCGGTTGGATTGGTTTGTTCATCGATGATATAAATTTCACAGTATCCCTAGAATTTTCATGGTATGGTACGGCCATGGCTGCGGACACTTAGAATTGACAGTACGGTGTTTGGTACATCCACAGAAAGAGTACTGCAGCCATTGGATTAATATGTTCAGTGATGATCTGGATCTTATACCAACTCTAGAATGACAGCGAACATATACGTTTTCCTTCGGGTAACCGGCAATTGACAACAAAGTACAGAGTGCAGCAATGACGATAGTACCGTAGCCGTTGGATCAGTTTGTCCATCGATGATATAAGTTGCACGGCATTTCTAGGATTATCAGTGCCTCGTTCGGTTATGGCTCAGGGAGATTTACAATTGATAGCAAGATGCTTACTACTTCCACCAGGGGAGCACTGTTGCCGTTTGGTTTATCTGTTCAATGGTGATATATATTTTACAGCAATTCTAGAATGATAGCGAACGTATGCGTTATCCGTCGTCAATTAAGAAATTGACGACACAGTACAGAGTACAGCTACCATCGCAATACTGTAGCCGATGGGATTGTTTCCGTGTGCATGACATAAATTGCAGAGCAATCCTAGAATAAACAGTGTATAGTACGGTTATGGCGAGGGACACTTACAATTGACAGTACGGTGCATGGTAAATCCACACAAAATCACTGTAGCCGTTGGATTAACCTGCCAAGTGATGACTTAGCTTCTGCACGGTTTCTAGGAATGCCAAATGCAGAATCATTATCCCTCGATATATTAAGAATTCAAAACGCAATACTGAGAACAGCCATCACCACTGCACTGCAGCCATTGAATTACTTTGTTCACTGATGATTTATATCCCACAGCATTTCCAGAATGACAATACAGATATACACTTTCCCTCGATACATTTACAATTGACAACAGAGCACCGAGTACAGCCATAATTTCGTTTCCCTAGCTGTTGAATTACTTCGCTCACTTATGACACATATTGCAGGGCAAATCCAGAATAACGTACGTATAGAGTGGTTACAGTCAGTGATATTTACAATGGACTGTCCAGTGCTTAGTGCATCATCCGACGGAGCACAGTTACCGTTGGGTTAACTTGTCCTATGATAATATACGTTCCGCAGCAGTTCTGCAGTGAAAAAAGACATATCCATTATCTCTCGAGATATAAACAACTGACATCACGGCAATGAGTACAGCCATTGCCACCGTACAGCAGCCGTCGGACTTCACCATTCACTGTCTATGTAAGCACCAATGCAATTTAGAACATATGTATAGATCGGGTATGGCAAGTGACAACTGCAATAGAAAGTACGGGGCTTAGAACATCCGTTAGCATAGCCGTGTAGCCGTCGTACTAATTTAATCCAAGATTATTTAGATTTTATAGCAATTCGAGGATGACGGGTATCATATCCATTATCCCCCGAGAAATTAGAAATGGTCAAAACAGTGCAAAGTGCAGCTATTACACAGTACAGTAGCCGTTTGATTAATTTCTTCGTCGATGCTATAAATTCCAATAAAATTCTGGAGTATCCAACGTAAAGTACGGTCACGGCTATAGATATTTATATTTGACAGCACGCTACGTATTGCATGCACCAGCTGAGCACAGCAGACGCTGAATTTATCTGTTCAATGATAAATCGTGTTTTATAGCAATTCTAGAATGACACAAGACTGATCCATTATCCTTTGAGATATTATCAATAGACAACACAGAACTGAGTACAGCCATTATCACAATATTATAGCTGTTAGAATACTTTGATCATTGACTATGTAAATCCCAAAGCAATTCTATGGTACCAGTGTATATTTCGGTTGTGGCTATGGATATATACAATTGACGGTGCTGCTTGCAGTGCATACACCAACTGAGCACTGCAGCCATTGGACTTATCTGTTCAGCTATGATGTCATTCCTACATCAGTTATTGAATGATAAACGAAGGTCCCTTGTCCCTCGGGCCATAATCAACTCTCAACACGGTTCTGAGTATAGCCATCATCACAGCACAGTAGCCCCTGTACTTCTTTCTTGACTGTCGATGTAAATTCCAAAGAAAATCTCCAGAACCTACGTATAGAGCTTTTATGGCTAGCGATACCTGCAATAGGCAGTATGATAATTAGTACATCCACCAGCATAGCAGTGCGGCCGTTGCAATAGTCTGCTCAATGATGATTTAGATTTTACAGAAATTCTAGAAGAACAGCGTACATATCAATTAGCAATTGACAACACAGTACACAGGCCAGCCATCATCACAGTACTGTAGTCGCTGGAATAGTTTGGCTACCGATGACATGGATTCACCAGCAGTCCCAGAATTATCAGCGTATTGTACGTTTATGGCTAGTGATACCTGCAAGAGGCAGTGCGGAACCAAATACAACCATAGAAGGATCTCTGTAGCCGTTAAAATAACCTGTTCGGTGATGGTATAGATACTATAGCCATTCTAGAATTACTAAAAACTATCCATTGTCTCCCGAGCTGTTGACAGTTGACTACACACTAAAGAGTACAGGAATCATCACAGTAATGTAGCAGTTAAAATACATTGCTCCTAGCTGATGTAAATTCCAAAGTAGTTCTAGCACAACATATGCATTGTACGGTTATGGTTAATGATATATACAATTGACAGTACGTTACCTACTACATCTACCAACGCATCACACTTGCCGTAGGATTAATCTGTTCATGGATGATGTATATTATCCAGCAATTCTAGAATTAGAAATTCAGGTCCATTATTCATCGAGGCAATAACAATTAGCAACACAGTACTGAGTGCCGGTACCAACGTAGTGATGTACACATTCTGTCATTTGTTAGTGTATGATGTGAATTTGAAAGCAACTCTAGGGTTGTCAGTGTATAGTACATTTACATATGAAGATATTAACAATTTACATTACGCGGCATAGTACATCCGCCGATAGAGCACTGTAGCCGCTATAGTAATCTATGCAGTGATGATTCAGTTCCTATAGCAATTCCAAATTCGCAAAATACAGATCCATTGACCCTCGAGAGATCAACAGTTGGCAACTCGATATTGATTTCAGCCGTGATCGAGGTGCTGCAGACGTTGGATTTCTTTGCTCACTGACGTTGTCAGTAGCAAAGCAATTCTAGAGTATTCTATGCATAGAAAGGTTATGGCTAGTGATATTTGCTATTGACCGTACGGTGATTAATACATCCACCAGCAGGGCACTGTAGCCTTTGGATCAATCTGCCCAATTATGTTTTAGTCTCTAGAGTAACCCTGGAATGAGGAATGCAGGTCCACTAACCCCCTTATATTAACAATTGATATGACAATACTGTGTAGAGCCATCGCCATAGTATTGTAGCCCTTGAATAACTTTGCTCACTGATATTGTATTTTCGAAACAAAATCTGCATTTGTACATTGATAACACGGTTGAGGCTAGAGATATGTCCAACTGAGATTACGGTATTCAGTGCATTCACAAATAGAGGCCTGTAGCTGTGGGATTAATCCGCTTAATGATCATTTATATTCCATAGCAGTTCTAGAATGACAAAACACGTATCCGCTATACGTCGAGATATTAACTGTTGATAACACCGTACTGAGAACAGGCATCACCACACAACGTTCGGCGTTGGGTCGTTTGGTCACCGATGATGTAAACACCAAACTAATTCCGGAATAAGCAGCGTATAGGTCAGTTATGTCTAGAGATATTAACATTTGGCAGTATGGTACATAGCAGATCCATGAACAGAACGCTGTTGCATGGATCATTCTGTTCACAGATGATTTAAATACTATAGCAGCCCTGGAACGATAAAAGGCTGTTGCATCACCACTCGAGATATTTACAGTTGCCCACACTGTACTGAGCACAGCCACCATTAAGGCACTGTGGCCGCTGGATCGTTCGTATATCGTCGACGTATATAATATTGCAAAACTAGAATAATCAATGTATAAGTCAGCTATGGCTACAGATATTTACAACTAACAGTGAGGTACTCATTTCATCCAGCAACAGAGTACTGTAGCTGATGGAATAGTCTGTTCACTGATGATTTAAGCTACATAGCTATTCTAGAAAGGTCAACAGCTAGGTGCGCTAGCACTCGAGACATGGACAAGCGACAAAGCAGTGATGGGTAAAGCCATCATCACAGTACTGTGGCAGAGGCATAATTTGTTCTCTGACGATATTTATTGCGCAGAAATTTTAGAATAACCAATGTATAGGGTAATTGTCGGTATAGACTTTAGCACATGTCAATACAGTACGAAGTATAGCAATCATGGGTGCACTGTAGCCTTTCGATTAATTAGTTCATTGATAATGAAATCCTATAAGAAATTCAGGATGGTAAAACAGAGATACATTATCGCCCGAACGTTAGCAGCTGAGAACACAGCACTGATTATTGCCATCATCAGAGTACCCTAGACCTTAGATTAATCTGTCCAATGATAATTTTAACACTATAGCAATTCTATAATGATAGGCGAATAGACCATATATCGTTAGTGATATTGGGAAATGACAATATATTAGCAAGAGTAGCCATCTACGCCATAATATAGCCATTGGACTAACCTGTCCGCTGATCATCGAATTTCCTTAGTAATTTTAGAATAGTCACTGGACAGTGCAACTGTTGTTGGAGACATTGACATATTTCAACAGAGTACTGAGTATAGCCATTAAGAGAGCACTGTAGCGGTTGCATCAAACTGCTAAGTCGACGAAATAATTTCTATAGCATTTCTATGGTGACTAAGGCAGATCCATTATGCCACGTGATATTAGCACCTAAGTACACATTAATGGGTGCAACCATCATCGCAGAGCAGCAGCCGTTGGATTATTTTGACCTCTGATGATGTATATTACCCAGAAACTCTAGCATAATCAATGTATAATACAATTATGGCTGGAGATATTTACAATTGCCGGTACTGTACTGAGGACGTTCACCAGCAGGGCACAGGTGCCGTTGGATTAATCGGTCCACTGACGATTTATATTCTATTGCAATTCTAAAGTGAAGAGAGACAGGTCCATTATCGCCCAATTCATAGACAATCAGCAAAGAAGTACTGAATATAGCCATCATTACCGTGCTGTTGCCGTTCGATTAGTTTGTTCGCTCATGATTTCAATTTCACCGATGATTTGTACTCTATGACAAATCTAGATTGATCAAATTATAAGTCTGTTGTATCGGGAGACATTAACAACGGATAGTACAGTACTGACTACAGATATCGGCGCAGTACCAAAGCAATTGCATCAACCTATTCCTATCTGAACTAACTTATATTGCTATGCTGGTATGATCACTGGAATGATCAATTGTCTCTAAGGATATTGAAAATTAAAGATACAGCATTGAGATTTGAAATCGAATCAGTGCCACGTCCATCGGTTTAATTTATTCTCAGATCATCAACGTTCTACATAATTCTAGGATGATTAACTTGCAGAAAGATTACCCCTAGAGATATTGACAGATGTCAAAACAGCACAAGGTGCAGTCGTGAACACAGTACTCCAGCAGTTGAATGAATATATTCACTGAGGCCTCATATTCTACAGCATTTCTAGAATGACGAACGAAAAATCGATTATGGCTAGGAACAATGAGCTCTGAGAGTAGAGTACAGAGTACAGCAATTAACTCAATGCTGCAACCGCTGTATAGATCTGTTTAACAATGATTTAAGTTATATAGCAACTCCGGATTGAGAAGAGTACGGTCAATTATCGATCGAGATATTAACAAATGACTATAGATTATTTTGTACAGCCATCGTAGCTCTACTGCAGCCGTTGGAAATATTTGTTCACTGATTATTTATATTACGCAGCATGTAAAGGGGAAGCAATGTAAAGAACAGATATGGCTAGGGATATTTGCAGTTGACATTACGGTAATTAGTATATCCACCAACAGAACAGTTTAGCTACCATATCAATCTGTTCACTGATGACATTATTTCCACAGCAGTTCAAGAATGATCAAGGTATAAATCAATTATTTCCGGAAACATTAACAATTGTCAATGGACTTCTGAGTATAACAATCAACAAAGTCCAACAGCCATTGCATTTTCTTAACCTCTGACCATCGCTATTATATTGCTAATCTTGAACGATCCATGAATATGTCAATTATCGCTTTAGTTATAGAAAATTGGACATACAATAAGGAGTGTGGCGGTCTATATAATACCATAGCCACTGAATTATTCTGTTCACTGAAGCTTTAACCTCTACAGCAGTTCTAGAATGATCAAATGTTCAATGAGGTAAATCCTGGGGGTACGATCATTCCAAAATATAATACCGTGCATGGCAGTTAACACCGCGTTACAACCATTGTATTAACCAATCCTCCGGACATGTATTTTATATTGCAATTCTATAATTATCAATTAATCGATCAATTTTCATTAGAAATATTGACAATTTAGAATGCAGTACTGAGCAGACCAATTCACAGGTTACTATTTTCTCTTGACCATGCAATTCATTGATCACTTAGCTTCTACAGCAATACCAGATCAACCTACATCATTCTTCAATCATTCTACAGTTGGTGAAGGAATAAAATAGTCAGCGAACGAAATAATGCAACGGCTGTAATACTGTTTAGATAGATACACTCAGTAATGTATTGTCATTTGTCCATGCCACTACAGATATATGATGTATCCGCTGATCATTCTAGAATTGCTATGGATCTTATGCCGTCAGTGACCAGAATAATCCAACGGCAACTGTGCTCTGTTGGTGCATGTACTGCGTACTGTACCATCAATTGTAAATATCTCTAGCCCCATCTGACCTGTACATTGATTATACTAGTATTGCTGTGGAATTCAAATCTTCAGTGATGAAATTAATCATGTGCCTATAGTTCTGTGATGATTTCTGCACTAAGTACTGTGATGTCAATTGTTAAAGTCTAGAGCGATAATGGATATGTCTTTTGTAATTCTTGAACTGCTACAGAATTTAGATCATCAGTGAGCAGACTAATGTAACGACTACCGTGCACTGTTGATGGCTACACACAGTACCTTATTGTCATTTGTCAATTTTGCTACCGATATATGATATTTCCGTTGATCATTCCGCAATTTCTATAGAGTTAAGTCATTATTGCATAGATGAACCCAGCGGCTACAGTGACCTCATGGTGGATGTACTAAGTACCGCAATGTCAATTGCAAATGTCCCTAGCCATAACAGTTCCACACATTGATTATTCTGTAGTTGTTGCGTGTTTTAAACCATCAGTGAACGAGTTAATGTAAGTGTAGTTACACTGTGATGTTGACTGTGTGCGGTACTCTGTTGTCAGTTCTTAACGTTTCGAGCGATAATGGATCTCTCTTTTGTCATTCTGTAATTGCTATAGAATTAAAAACATTACTGAAGAGGTTAATCAAACGGCTACAGTGCTCTGTTGGTGGATATACCATGTACATTTCTGCCGATTTTAAATATCTCTATTAGCAACCGTAACATTCACTGATTATTCTAGCACTGCTGCGGAATCTATTTCATAGATGAACAAATCGATCCACTAACTACATTGCTGTGGTGATGGCTATAGTCTGCTCTGGGTTGACAATTGCCAATACCTCGAGGGATCTTGGATATGTCCACTGTCATTCTAGAATTGCCGTAAAATCTAAATCATCATTGACCGGAATAATACAACGATTACATTGCGCTGAAGGAGGATGTTCTAAGTACCGTCATGCTGATCATAAACACCACTAATACTGAGCATGCTATGCGTAGGTTATTCTAGAGTTACCTTAGTAATAATGTTATCAGTGATGAAATTAGTCCAACTTCTCCATGACTGTAATGATGGCTGTACTAACTACTGTCATTTCTATTGCTTATATCTCGAGGGATAATGGATATATATGTTGTCTTTCTCGGATTGCAGTATAAACTAAATGATAATTGAGCATATTATTCGAACGGCTACAGTGCTGTGTTGATGGATGTACTCAGCACCCCACTGCCAATGGTTAATGTCCCAGACTAATGTGGCTTTTATACCATCGATGAACAAATTGATCCATCAGCTACAGTACTGTGGTGATGGCAATAGTCTGTGCAGTGTTGACAATTGCTAATGTATCGAGGGATAATGGACATATCTGCTGTCATTCTGGAAATGGTGTAAAACATAAATCACCAATGTCCAGGATAATGAAACGGGTACACTGCTCTGGAGGTAGATGTTATAAGTACCGTACTGTCAATTATTAACACCACTGGCCACAAACGTTCTATACCTAGGTTATTCTAGAGTTACTTTATAATTTACATCATCAGAGGAAAAAGTAGTCCATCAACTACATTTCTGTGGAAATGGCTGTCCTGAGAATTGTGTTGTCAATTGTTAATATCGCGAGGGATAATGGATCTGCATTATGTCGCTCTGGAATTGTCGTAGATCCTAAATAACCATTGAATAGATTTATCGAACGCTACAGTGCAATGTTGGTTGATGTACGGTGAGCCGTACTGCCAATTGTGAGGGTCTCTAGAGGTAACCGAGGTATACACGTATTATTTTAGTATTGCTTTCTGACAAACGTCATCAGTGTGCAAAGCTTCCCAACGTCCACATTACTGTGATAATGGCTGTACTCATTAGCCTGTTGTGAACTCTTAGTATCACCAGGGACAGTGGATCCCCATTTTGAGATTCTAGAATTGATGTAGAGTTTAAATCATCATTGAACATGTTCATCCAATGGCTACTGTGCTATATTTGCAAATGTAATGTGCACCGTACGGTCAATTTGAGATACCTCGAGATATAACCGTACTATACATTGATTATTACAGAATTGCTTTGGTATTTGCGTCATCAGTGAGCAATGTAGACCAACGGGATCATTACTGTCATGATGGCTGTACTCAGTACTGTGTTATCATTTGCTAATATCTCGAGGAAAAAGGGTTCTGGATTTCTCTTTCTTGATGTGCTGTAGAATATACATCACCTGCGAGCAGATTCTTCCAACGGCAACAGTGCTATATTGGTGAATATTATGAGTACCGTAGTGTCAATTGAAAATGTCTGAAGCCATATTCGTACTCTTCATTGATCGTTCCAGAATTGCATTTGAATTCCCTTTATCAGTGAACATAGTCATTCAGTGGCTACAACAGTGTGGTGACGGCTCTACTGTGTCTGTGTTGTTAATTGCTAGTATCGTAAGGGATAAGTGATCAGTATTCTGTCATTCTAAAATTGTTATAGAATCTAATTTATCATTGAACAGATTAATCAAACGGCAAGAGTTTCCTCTTGGTAGATGCATGGGGTACCGTGCAATCGATTGTAAATGCCCCTAGCCACATCAGTAGTATACATTGTTTGTTCTATAATTGCTTTGAAACGACATTATCAGTGAACAAATTTATTCAACCGTTACAATACTATGATGATGGCAGCATTCGGTACTTTTTCAGGTGCTAATAGACCGAGGGAAAATGGACCTGCATTTCTCGTTCAAAAATTGCTGTATAATATACATCACCAGTGAATAAATTTATCCAACGGCAAAAGTGCGCTGTTTGTTTATGTACTAAGTGCCGCAATTTCAATTTTAAATATCCCTAGATATGACCTTGGTGTTAACAGCTTATCCTGGAATTGTTATAGAATGTAAATTATCATTGTGTATATTAATCCGACCTCTACTGTGCTGTATTGGAGAATGTAATAATTTCCGTGCAGTCAATTGGAGATATCTCAAGCCATAACCGTACTATGCATTAAACATTGCAGCATTGCTTTGGAACTTACTTCATCAGTGGACAAAGCAATCCAACGTCTACAGCACCGTTGTGAGGGCTCGACTCTCTACTCCGTCGTCATTCGTCTATATCACGAGGGATAATTGTTCTGTCCTTTTCCGTTCTAGAATTACTTAGAAATATGAATCATCGGTGAACAGATTAAGCCTATGACAACAGTGCCTTGTAGGAAGATGTCTTATGTGCTGTACTGTCAATTCCAAATATGTCAAGACATAATGGTACTGCACATGCACCATTCCAGAATTACATTGGAATATACATTACTAGTGAGCAAAGCTCTTCAATGGTTACAATACCGTGATGATTACTCTACTGAGCACTGTGTTGTCATTGACCTATATCTCGAAGGCTAATGGACTAAACCATCACTGTATAGATAAATGCAGCGGAAGTTGTACTTTGCCGATGGATGTACTAAGAACCGAGCTGTTAGTTGGAAATATCTCTAGCCGTAACCGTACCATGTATTGATTGTTACAGAATTCCTTTTGAATTTACGTCATCAGTGAACAAAGCATTACAGCGACCGCAGTACTGTGATTAATGCTGTACAAAGTATTGTGTTGTGACTTGTTAATATCTCAAGGGGTAATGGATCTGACATTTGTCTGTCTAAGAAAGCTGTAAAATCGGAAATACCATTGAAAGGCTTTACACAACGAATCGCGTGCTATGTTGGTGGATGTAATAGGTACTGTACTCTCAACTGGAAATATCTCAAGCCATAACCGTGGTATACATTGGTTATTCCAGAATTGCTTTCGCATGTACATCATCAGAGAGCAAAGTATTCCAACAGCTACACTAATGTAATGACGGCTATAATCAGTACTGCCTTGTCAGTCGTTCACATACCGAGGCAGGATGGATCTGCCTGTTGCTATTTTAGAATTTCAATAAATTGTATGTCGTCATTTACCAAATTAATACAGCCGCTGCAGTGCTATGCTGGTGGATGTACTGAGTACTATACAGTCAATAGGAAATTTCTCAAGCTTTAATCGTAATATACATTGATTATTCCAGAATTGCCTTGGGATTTAAATTATTAGTGAACAATGTTCTTCAGCTGCTACAATGCAGTGATGACGGCTGTACTCTGTATTGTGTGTTCATTTGCTAATGTCTCGAGGAGAAATGGATCTGTCCTTTGTCGCTATAGAATAGCCCCAGTGTCTAAATCATCTTTGAATAGATTATTAGTGCTGCTGCAGTGCTCTGCTGGTGGATGTACTAAGTACCGCAATATCAATTGGGAACACATCAAGCCATAACATTACCGTACACTGATTATTCCAGAGTTGGTTTCGAATTTACATCATGAGTGAACGAAGTAGTAAAACGGTTGCATTACTGTGATGATAGCTCTACTGAATACTGTGTCGTCAATTGCTAATATCTCGCGGGTCAGTGGATCCGTATTTTGTCTTGCTAGAATTGTTACAGGATCAAAGTCATATTTGAGGATATTAATTCAACGGCTGCATTGTGATATAGATAGATGTAATAAGTACCGTACTGTCAATTAAAGATATGAGAAGGCATAATCGTACTATACGTTTATTATTGCAGAATTTCCATGGTGTTTGCACCATCAGTGAACAACGTCATCCAACGGGCTCATTACTGCCGTGGTGGCTGTACTCAGTACTGTGTTGTCAATTGTAAAAATCTAGAGGGACTATCAATATATATTTTGCCATTCTAGAGTTGCTATAGAATCTATATGATGATTGAACATATTAATCCAACGGAAACAGCTCTCTGCTGGTGGATGTACGAATTAGCGTACTGTCAACTGTATATACCTCTAGCCATAACAGCCGTTTAACTGTATTATTCTGGAAATGCTTTGCGACATGCATTATTAATGAAAAATTTATTCATCTTCCACAGTAGTGTGATGATCACTGTACTCAGCACTTTGTTGTCAATTCTTAAAATTCCGTGGGATAGTGGATATGTATATTGTTCTCCTAGAATTGTAATTGGGTCTAAATCGTCATTGTACAGATTAATCCAGCGGCAACTGTGGTCTGTTGGTAGATGTAAGAAATGCCGTACTGTCTGTTGTAAATACCGCCAGACATAACCGCACTATGCATAGGCTTTTATAGAATTACAATCGAATTTACAACACCAGTGGTCAAAGTATCCCAACGGCTACAATACTGTGATGGCGGGTGTACGACGTAATCCTTTGTACATTGTTGATATCGCTAAGGATGATGGACCTGTGTTTTGTCATTCTAAAATTGTAATAGAACCTAAATTATCAATGAACTCATTTACCCAACGGCAACGGTGCTCTGTTGGTTGCTGTAATATGTAACGCACCGTCAATTGTAAATATCAATGTGCGTTATCATACTATACATTGGACATTCGGGAGTTACATAGTAATTTACGTCATCAGTTAATAAAGTAGACCAATTACTACATTACTGCGATGATGGCTATACACAGGACGCTGTTCTCAATTTTTAATATCGCGAGAGTCAGTGGATCTGTATATTGACATTCTAGTATTGTCATAGAATTTAATTCATCATTGATGAGTTTAATCCAACGGCTTTAATGCTCTGCCGGTGGATGTACTTAGTACCGTACTCTCAATTGGAAATATCTCAAGCCATATCCGTACCCTACATCGACCATCCTATAATTGTCATGGAACATACGTTATCAGAGGACAGAGTTATTCAACGTCTACAACATAGTGATAATGGCTGTACTGTGTACTGTGTTGTCAGTTGTTAATATCGAGAGGGGTTATTCGTTTTTATTTTTGTCGTTCTGTAACTGTTATAGAATCTAATTCCTCATTGAACAGAGTCATCCAACTGCAATAGTGCCCTCTTAGTAGATATACGAGCTACCGAGCTGCCAATTATGAATATCTGTGGTCACAGCTGTAGTATACATTAATTGTCCAAGATTTGCCTCGGAAGTAACGTTATCAGTGAACAAAGATATTCTATGTCTATAATACTGTGATGAAGGCTGTAGACAGTACTGGGCCTTCAAATGTTAACATCTCGAGGGATAATGGATCTGCATTTCTCGTTCTAGAATTGCTATATAATATAGATCATTGAACGGACTAATACAGCGGCTGCAGTGCGCTGCCGGTCGCTGTTATAAGTACCGCGCTGTCAGTTGGCAAAATCTCTAGACATAACCGTACAATACATTGGTTATGCTGGAATTGCTATAGGATTGGCAATAACAATGGACAAGGTTCTTCAACGGTTAAAATACTGTGATGATGGCATGACTCAGTACTATGTTATCAATGGATAATGTCGCGAAGGCTAATGCATCTGCATTTCTGCTTCTAGTGATGATGTTTAGAATAATCCAGCGACAAGAGTGAATTGTAAGTATCAGTTGCCATAACCTTGGTATACGCAGCTTATTCCAGTGTTACTTCGGAATTTTCATCATAATTATAGGATATAAATCATCATTGAACTGATTAAGACAACGGCAACAGTGCTGTATCGGTAGATGTACGAAATAACGTACTGTCGGTTGTAAATGTCTCTCGCTATAATCGTAATGTTCATTGGTTACTCCAGAATTGAATCGGAATTTCCTTCATCAGTGAACAAATTATTCCATCGGCTACATTACTATGATGATGGCTGTACTCAGTAATGTGTTGTCAATTGTCAATATCGCAAGGGATAATGAATCATGACTTTGTCATTCTGGAATTGCTATAGAGTTTATATAATCATTGTACAGATTAATCCAACGGCTACAATTCTCTGCTGGTGGATGTACCAAGTACCGTGCTGTCAACTGCAGGTATGCCCACCTACAACCGTACTTTACGCTCATAATTCTGCGATACGTTTGGAATTGTCATTACCATTCAACAAAGTAATGCAGTGACGACAATACTGTGATGACGGCTGTACTTAGTACTGTGTTCTCATTGTCAATACCTCGCGGGATAATGGATATTCATTTTTCTTTCTAGAATTGCTGCAATAAATACATCATCAGTGGACAGTGCAATCCAACAGCAGCAACGCCCTGTTTGTGGATGTACCAATTACCGTAATACCTATTGCAGGTATCACTAGCCTTACAATGCATAGCTTATACTAGAATTCCGATGGAATTAGCGACATCAGTGACAAAGTACTTCAACGGCAATATTATTGTGATGTCGATTGTGCTCAGTAATGTGCTGTTGGCTGTTACTCTAGTCCGCCGTCATTATGGTATTGCTATACAAACTGAGTCATCAGTGAACAGATTAATCTGACGGCAAAATTGTTCCATTTGTATTTGCACTATGTACAGTTCCGTCCACTGCAAACATGGCTAGTCATAACCGTTCTACACGTAGACTATTCTAGAATTACATTGGAAAGCGCATCATCATTGAATGACTGATTCAACGTCTGCAGCACTGCTGTGGTGGCAGCGCTCAGTACTGTGTTGGAAATTGTCTATATCTCAAGGAAAAATAGATTTTCACTATTCATCCTAGAATTGCCGCAGAATATACGTCCTCCGTGAACAGATTAATGCAGCGGCATCTATGGATTGTCACTCTCTCCCATTATCACTCGAGATATTAAAAAGTGACGAAACTGTACCGAGTACAGAAATCATAACAGCTCTACTGCCGTTGGTCTACTCTGTCCACTGATGCAAATTCCAAAGCAATTCGGGTATGACAATACACAGATCCATTAGCCCTCAGCATATAACCAATTGAAATCACCGTACGGAGATCAGTGAATGTGACAGCACTGTAATCGATGGGTTAACTTGTTCTTTGATGATTTAACTTGCACAGTAATTCTAGAATAGCCGTTGTATAGTGGACTTATGGTTAGAGATATTTAGAACTGACAAATGCGGTGCTTAGTACATCCACCAGAAGAGCACTGTAGCCTTTCTGTCAATCTGTTCAATGATGACTTTGATTTTATAGCAATTCTTGAATGACAAAGGAGAGATCCATCATCCCTCGAAATATTGACAACTCAAAACACATTTCTGAGAACAGCAATCTTCCCAGTACGTTGTCGATGGTTTAATTTGTTCATTGATTATTTAAATTCCAAGGCTATTCTAGAATTATCAGTGTATGCTATGGTTATGGCTAGAGATGTTTAGAATTGACAGTACTGTACTCGGCACATCTATCAAGAGAGCAGAATTGCCGTTGGACTAGAGTGATCACTTGTTATTTATGTACTACAGTTATTCTAGAGCGAATAATGCGGATTCATTGTCCTTGGGGAAATTAGCAATTGTCAACTCAGTACTCAGTACAGCTATCATCACAGCACTGTAGCCTTTGTACTAATTTGTTCACGTTCTAGAATTACAATACGCAGATGCATCATCCCTCGACACGTTTATAATAGACAACGCAGTTGTGAGAACAGCCAACGTCGCAGTACTGTAGCCGATGTACTACTCTGCTCGCTGATGATGTGAATTCCACAGGCATTCTAGAGTAAGCAATGTATGGTACGGTTGTGGCTAGAGATATCTACAACTGGCATTACGTAACTCAGCACATCCACTGTCCAAGCGCAATAAAAAATCTAGAAGGACAAAAGGCTGACCAATTCATACTCGAGATAATGGCAATGGACAACACTGCAATGAGTGGAGCCATCATCGCAGTACTGCAGCCGTTATCATGATTCGTTCCTAGATGTTTTAGATTCCAATGCTAATCTATAGTAATCAATGTATGTTACGCTTATGGCTAGAGTTGTGGCTTACAGTTGACTGTACCGTACTCCTTACATGCATGAAATTATCGTTGTAGCGAGTGCATAAATATTTTCAAAGATAATTTCGTTTCTGTAGCAATACTACAATGACAAAGTTGATCCAATAACCCTCGAGATATTAACAACTGGCAACACAGTACTTAGTGCAGCCACTTCCAGATTACTGCTGCCGTAGGCTTAATCGACTACGGTGTGCGGTTAAATGGTCTGGTATGGTGAAATGACGACTGAAATAAGGAGGAATGCGATACACACATGTTATTGAAAATAGGTTAGAAAGCAAGAGAGGTACACTTACGGTATACTAAAGCACCCATAAAAATTACTCGTAAGTTGTGTTGTACCGATGTATATAATTTAGGCTAAATACAAACAATTACCTGGGAATTAATTTGGAAATTACCACAAAATTCTGTTCGAATAAGAAGAATAGGAAAATACATTTTTCTACGTCACTTAACATATAACCACTCCTTTACGTTCAGTTTTACATAATGGAATTCCATAGTCCCCATTGTTTCGTTAATATCTACATGCTATATTATGCATGTCCAATCTAAGTTATCCGCATCACCTTTAAGAACATCTAAACTGTTTCAATGTCAAGTTATACATTTAATAATGACGAGAGTTATATTTCCAAGACAGTAATTATATCATTTGTTTCCACGAAAACATTTTTATTTCACATTTACAAATCCACTGCTCTCTGACATCTCTGCACATACAAATTGAATTAAAATTAAATACCACTTATGCGGCAGCACACACAGCAAAATTTGACGTATTTCAATCATTTATCTACATCCAAATATTGATGTTAGGCAGAACAAGCAACGAAATTATTCGTAGGAGACCTATATAGAGGGAAAGTAACTATAACTAAAATTTAGTACCACTTGCACTAAGCCTCGGCACATAAACCTCCATTTTAGGCACACAGAAGGTAGAAATTCTTAATGAAATAATACAGCAATAGCTACACTATGCGACAAGCTGATAGCCCACTATATAAGCTTCAGTGATCTTCGAATATCTTCAGGGCGGGTTATATCGGTAAAAAAGATTATCTTCGATTACAGACAAATTTGATTGGAGGGCGAACGTCAACGTTACTCAAAGCAATTGATAAAACCTTTGAAGAAACTGTTACTATTAGCAGAATACTTTGCTGCGATGAAAGTGGAAATAGCAAAAACCAATCGCTCTCATTTATTTGTTTCATTACGCGACATTGCTACCAGTATTCACTCCAAGACTTGTAAACACATGTTGGTGCTAATTAATGCTCGTTTGCGGTGTTAAAGACTGAATACACTAGGTGAATACGTACGTGACATGTGCGTATAATGAGTTTCGACATAAGGAACAAAGAAACCCGCAAGCTGTGCTGTAATTTCGTCGCGAACTGTGCGATGACTTATGTTCCAAGCCATGACTGCTTCCTCCCCATGTTTCAACAACCACAGCCCAGAATACGGTCATTCCATATGACGAGAACAAAATTTGACTATCGAGCAGATTTCACTTGTGTTCCAGTTCCCCGAATCCGTCGTAGTTTCCCGGTGGCTGCGTCACGATGGCGATGGAGAATGTCGTTCAAGGCGTGTCCATTAAGTACTAACTAATTGACTGAAATGAGGGATTGTGGATATAGTGAAATCAAAGGCTATATAATGAAGTCACTGGGATAAACGCATAACGGAACGACGAGAGCTTTAAGGGAATGGGACGATGCAAGTGGAGGCTAGACGACGAGGCTGAATGGAAGGTGCTCGGGTGAACAGAGAAGGATGTGTGCGCCCGTTGTATCTCCGCCCTTTCGCTCCTTCCTCCACTACATTTACTTGGATTATCAGGTACGAGGAGTACGGATTCCTTTCCAACAGAATAGAGTGCAAGAAAGGAAAGTGCACTTCATAAGCAGTAGTTGAATCGGAATGGCTGAGCATGAATGGAGGGATGAAGTTAGCGATTAGATTTACGGGTTGTTGCGCTTTGGCTTTTAAGGACGAGTTGCAAAAGTATTGCTCAATAATATTAAGTATATCTTGTTAATTAGTAGGTTCACATAGTTCAACATGTTAACCTCGCCATGATAGCAAACCACGGGAGTATAAGAGATATTCGACGTAATTTGAACGGTACAACGCAGGTGCTACTTGAAGAATAAGAGCCCAATTTTTATATCGGACGAAACACATACTGCCCAGTTTTGGAATGAATTTAATCAATTAATTAATTGATTTGGTTACAAATATGATTGAGGTCTGCCATTCGGTTAATGCTGTGTATATGATTTGTTAACCAATTAAACACTATTACCACTGGATATATACATGACTAACGACGATTATAATAGATGGCAGAATTTGGATTGAAAATCGTTCTTTTTTGCTAACTGCATTTCCACCTATTCTTTATACAATTACACTAATTCCGCTATCTACGTCTAGAGGAGTAATTTTAATGAAATTTTCCTTTACCAGCGCATTAAACGAATCGCTATGAACAGTTTGGACGAACTTTGTATTAAGTATCATCCATTCCAGACTCAATTATAATATAAAACTTTACCCTTCCGATTTCAATTTCTCTCTTCCTATTGCGCGTAGTAGCAGAAGCCCGAAGCGTACCCAAAGACGATATTTGCAGTGCAAAACCTGGAATTACACGCTAACAGGCATTCCCACGTTCAGGAAAAGGAGAGGGAAGTGTATTGTGCAGCGTTTGGCACTTCTTCGTAGCAAGCCGCTGAATTTTTCCGCACTGTTAACGTTTTCGCCGTCCACAATCTTCATCTGGCTTCAATGGCGCATCTGGAAGGAAACAGAGAACATCGATTATATATGCACGAAGTTTTTATTTCTACCGCCACTGCGGCGCGCTGCAGAACGTAGCACTGCAATGCAGAGCAACATATAGCACCGAATACCACCGCATTCCACAGCAGAGCAGTCTACAGCTTAGGTCGGCACTCTTCCTAGCAGCACCGTTTCCGCAGCACAACACTTCAGTGCCCGGCGCCGCATTGGATAAAACCGCAAACAGAACAGGTGGCAGCAGCGTGCAGCTGAGAGCAGGAGGGAGCACCAGGGCGAAGGAGAGCACAACGGAGCCCAGTAATGCTCCGAAAACCAAAGAACAGCTGCGAATATCACAGAGACCTTAATTAACATAACCAATACTAATCGCAGCAGGGTACAGCAGAGCGCAGGATAGTGCATCTAGGGCGGCAGAGCACAATGAAGAGCAGTATATATCCGAAGAGCGACCAATTGCACAAATTAGTCACCTAAGCCAACATAACCTACCCAAGCTTATCCTACAAGCTAACCTAACCTAGCGTATCCGTAGATGAGAACGGCATAGTGCAGTTGATGACAGCAGAGGATGGCACCTCAGATTAAAGAGTCGAATACCACTGGTGGCAGCGCACAGCACCGATGCCTATCCTAGCATCATCTATCGTTGCACTTCCTAACCATATCAGAGTGGAGAATATCCTTGCGAAACTTAGCGCAGCAGAAGAGAGCAGTGCATATTAAGGCGACGAAAATCACTGTATCGCAGTTAGTAAGGCAGACTCGTATCTTACCATAACCTCACCTAACCATATAACCTCCGCTTACCCAATCCTGTCCAAAGCGTGGTATTGCAGTGTGCACCAAAGTGCAGCAGAGCGCAGCAGGTTATACATAGTCACTAAATACAAATGAATAGCATCATAGCCATTGGATTAACATATCCACTGATCATTAAATACTATAGCAATTGCAGTATGATCAAAGGATAGAATAATTATGGCTGCAGATATTAGCAATTGAATATACAGTTCTGGCTGTAACCACATGCTCAGTATTATTTGCATTGGTATAATCTATTTGCTGGTCATCCAAGTTCTATGACGACGATAGAATGACGAAGGGGTAAATCGGGTATAGCCAGAGACATCAACAATTGGCGACACAGAAGTGGGTATATCTGCCTACAGAATTATATATCCATTTTATTAATGTACACGCTGATCTTCTAAATTCCATAGCAATACAAGAATGGTCAAAGGATGGGTCAGTTATCGCCAGAGATATTAACAACTGAAGATAAACTGCTAAGCGTAGTCACCAACAATGTAATGTTACCATTTCATTAATCTATTGAATGAGATCCTAATTTCTACAATAAATTATTGAACGATCAATGGCAAGATAACGTGGCCAGAGAAGATAACAGTTAACAGAACGTTACTTAGTGTAGGCATCTACAAGTACATTTAGCCATTGGCCAAATCTATTTACCGATCATATAATTTCTGTAACTACTATGGAATGACCAGTTGATATTTAAAGTAGCGCCAGAGATATTATCAAGTGAGAATACGGCATTGAGAATAGAAATCTTCTCAGTGCCATTGCAATTGCATAAATCTATTCCCAGATAACCTTAGTTCTGTAGCTTCTCTAGAATGGCCAATAATTGGATCAATCATATATAGAGAAATTGAGAGTCGACAGTACCGTACAGTGTATGGCCGTCTACACACTGTAAGTGCCATCCGGTAAATCTTTTTAGAGAGCACATGAATTTGACAGTAACTTTAGATTGATAAGTGGATAAATCAATTACAGCATGAGACATGAACTATAGGCGATACAGTCCTGTGCACAGCCACAAACACAGTACTATTGCCATTCTATCATCCTATTCTATGTTCATTTTGATACTATAACTATTTTAGGAGTACCATCGGATACATAAATTATCGCCAGAAAAATTGACAATTGTCAATACGCTACTGAGTATAGCCATCTTCACTGTTCACTAGCAATTGCATTATTGAATTCAATGACCATTTAGACTCCATAGCAGTTCTAGAACGTTCATGAGTTAAGCCGGCTGCAAGAAACTAAAGCCGTTGTGTTAATCTAACCTGTTATGATTCTTATTCCACAACAGCTACAGAATTATCGATGTGCGTGACTATCATCCCTCGACATATGGCCAGTCGACTATACACTACTATGCATAATCCTGAGCAGGGCACTATAGCCACTGGAATAATTTATCCACTGATCACGTAATTCTATAGCAGTTCTCAAGTGACCCTTGTCCAGCTCAATTGCTGTTGGTGATATTAGAATTGACACTAGAGTACAGAATATGGTCATCTAAAAGGTACTGTAGCCATGGGTTTGATGTATACACGGCACATCTATATTCTATATCAGTGATAGGTGGATAATTGAATAGGCCAACTATCGCAAGAGATATTAGTTTTCAACAATTTATTAATAAGGATATAAGTCTACAGAGTACTATATCCACTGAATTAATGTACACACTGATATCCTTATTTCTGTAGCTATTCTGGAACGTATAATGGATGGATCAACTATTGCGAGGGACGATAATGTTCAACAAAACTGTACTTAGTATAACCACCTGCGCTGTACAGTATCCACTCCAGCAATATATTCACTGACCTTTTACCTTTCATAGCAATTCAAGTATAATTAATGTCTCCATCAATTGTCGCTACAGACATTCAAAGTTGAGAATACTGTACTGAGTGCTTGTACCTTATCGAGACTATAGCCACCTACGCATTAATAACGCCATTGATTAAATCTATTTAGTAACTATTTAAATTCCGCAGCAATTCAGGAATTCTCAATGGACTGGTCAATTATCACTAAAGACATTAACCGTTAAGAAAATAGTAGAGGGTATAACCGTCTAAACAGTACTACGTCCACAGTATTAACCTGTTCACTGATTTGTCAATTCCGTAGCGATCCTTCACTGATCAGTAGACAGATGGATTGTCGCTTGATATATCAGCAATTGAAATTAGAGTACTCAGTATAACCATGGACACAGTACTATAGGCAATGTATTAGTCCTTTCACTGGCCACCAAATTTTATAGCAATCGCATAGTGATAAATGGATAATCCAAAAATAGATGCAAACGTTAACAATCAGCAATACCGAGCTGTATATATCCACCTACGTAGTACTGCAGCTATTGTATCAGTCTACTCTATGACCATTTAGCTGCCATAGCATTTGTAGAATGATAAATCTCTAGGTCAATTATTACATGCGATATTGACAGTTGACGGTACATTCCTGTGCGTTGCATCTTCAGGGAAATATAGCAACCTAAGTAGTAATAACGCCAATGCATTAATGTGTTCAGTAATCATGTTAATGCGATAGCAATTCTATGTTGATCAATTGATGGATGGGTCTTCGCTTGAATCGTTAACAATTGATTATACGGCACTTGCTGCAGCCATCCACGTCGTACTATGTCCATTGTATTAATGAATTCGTTGATCATTAATGTCCTACAGCAATTCCAGCATTTTCAATGGATAGATCAATTCTCCCTAGAGATATTGGAATTAACAATTAAGCACAGAGTATTGCCATCAGTGCAGTACCGTAGACATTGGATTAATCAATTCAGTTATCATTTAAGTCCAACATTATTTCAAGAATTATCAATTGACGGACGAACCATCTCTGTCGATATTAACAATTGACAATACAGATTATAGCCACCTACACAGTTTAATATCTACTGCAATTGTCAATTCACCGATACTGCCAGTTCTAAAGCAAATCTTCATTGACAAATAGATATACGAATTTTCGCTTGATACATTGGCATTAGATAATGCAGAGCTAAGTTTAGACACATACTCTGTGTTATAGTAATTGGAGAATTCTTTCCTGTTATCATGAAGATTCCACAACTCTTCATCAATCATCAATGGGTGGATCTCTTATCTCTAAATACAATAACAGTGAACATTAGACTACAGACTATGGCCATCTACATAGTACCGTAACGATTTTATTGATATATTCACTAATCATGAAGGTTCTATGGGAATCCTGGCATCAGAAACGGCTAGATGTTATCGCTGGAGATATTAGCAATTAACAATAGAGTACTTGGTACAACAATCGACATTGCACGGTAGAAATAGGTTTGATCCGTCCACTGATCATTAAATTCAATAGCAGTTCCTGAAAGACCGACGGATAGGTCAATTATCGCTGGAGATATGGGCAAATAACGTAGCAGCACTGAGTGTAGGCACCCACGCGGTACTATAACCATTGCATTAATCTATTCATTCTTCATGCAATTTCTGTAGGTATTATAGACAGACCAATGCGCGGTTCATCTATTTCTGGGGAAAATAACGACCAAGAATACGGTACCGAGTATAGCTCTCTACGGAATGCTGTAGCAATTGCATGAATTTATTCACTGACCATTTTAATGCCATAGCAATCCTATAATGAGGAATATGTGGGGCAATTATATCTAGAGAAAGTGACAATCATCAGCACACTACAGACAATGACCATCCTCACATTATTATACCCATAGCATTAATCTATTCACTGACCATGTAACTTCTATAGGAATCCTAGATGGAACAAGGGACAGATGAACTTTCACTTGGAATATTAACAGTTAGCTACAAAGTACTGAGTGCAGCCATCATCACAGAGCTGTAGACGTTGGATCATTTGTCCACTGATGATGTAATTTCCAAGGCAATTCTAGAATAATCAGTGTATATTACTGTTATAGCTCGGGATACTTTCAATAGGCAGTACGATTCCCAGTACATCCGCCAACAGAACGATGTAGCCGTTGGATTAATAAGTTCTGTGACCACTTTAATCCTACAGCCATCGTAGAATGACAAAATACATAGACATTACACCTGGAGATATAAAACGTTGACAACTCCGTACTGCTTGCAGCTATCATGAAGATACTATATCAGTTGTACTGATTTGCAAGTTGATGATGCTAATTCCAAAGTTCTTATAGAATAACCTGTGTATACTGCGGTTGCGTCTAGCGATATTTACATTTGACTTTAAGGTATTTAGTATATACACCAATGTAGCACTTTTGCCTTCGCATTAACATGTTAGTTATGTCCTTTATTCTGTAACAATTATACAATGACATAACACCTTTACATTATTCCTCGAGACATTAACAAATGGCAACACAATACTGAGTACGGCCATCATCACTGTACTGCTTCCGTTGGATTGCTTTGTTCACTGATGATTTGAAATCCATAGAATATCTAGAATGGCAAGGCACACATCCACAATCCCTCTATACATTTTGAATAGACAACACTGTACTGAGTACAGCCATCATCACAGTACAGTAGATGTTGGATTGCTTTGCTCACTGAAGACGTAAATTTCATAGCAATTCTAGTATAGTCCATGTATAGAATGTTCATTGCAAGTGCTATATACATTTGACAGTGCGGTGCTTAGTGCATCTACCGAGAGAGGGCTGTTGCCGTTAGATTAATCTGTCCTCTGGTGTTAAATGTTCACCTGCAGCTCGATAATGAAAAAAGACAGACCCACTATGACTCGAGTTATAAACAATTGAAAGCACAATACTTTGTGGAGCCTATCGTCCCATCAATGTTGCCGTTGGCCTGTTTTGAATACTGATTACGTAAATTCCAAAGCAATTTTAGAGTTATTAGTGTATAGTGCGGTTATAGTTAGGGTTACTTACAACTGACAGTCCAGTACTTAGTTCATCAGCCAATATAGCGTTGCAGCCGTTGGATTAATATGCAAAATTACAATTTTTATTGTGTTGCAATTCTAGAATGACTAACACATATCCATTATCCCTCGAGTTATTAACCATTGATAACACAATTCTGAGTGCAGCCATCATCACACTACTGTAGGCGTCGTGTCGTTTGTTCACCGACGATGTATATACCAAAGCAGTTCCCGTATAATCAATGTGTAGGTCAGCCATTTCTAGAGATATTTAAATTTAGCAGTATGGTACATAGCAGGTCCAACAACAAGTCGCTGTAGCGATTGGATTAATCAGTACACTGGCGATGTAACTTCCACAGCAATTCTGTAATGGCAAAAGACAGATCGATTGTCGCTCGAGGTGTTAACAATTCACAACACTGTACCGAGTACAGCCATCGACACAGTATTGCTGTCGTTAGATTAATCTGTTCTCTGATGATTTATAGTGTGCAAAATTTGGAGAATGGTGAATGGTCAGATCAATCATCGGTAGTGGTATTAACAATTGACAATGAAGCACTGAGTGCAGATAACTATACGATTCTTTAGCCATTTAATTAATCTCTTCCCTGACCATGTAAGCTCTTCAGCATTTGCATAGTTGTCAATGCATAGAGCAATTGTCGCTGGGGACATTGACATATACCAACGCAGTACTAATTCCAGCCATCATCAGTGCACCGTAGCTGCATGATTAACCTTTTCAGTGATGACACAAATTCGGCGGCAAGTATAGAGTCATAAATTTATGCGTCTGTTATGGCTAGAGAAATACACAATTGACAGTACGGTACTTAGGACGTCCACCAACAGAGCACTCTTGCCATGGGTCAATCGCGTTCACAGATGCTTTATATTCTATAGCAGTTCAGGAATGACAAAGGACAGATGCATTACCTATCGAGATATTTACAGTTGTCCAGACTGTACTAAGTACAGCCGCCACTTCAGTACTGCAGCCGTGGGATCAATTGTGCACTGCCGATTTATATTACATTGCAATACTGTAATAATGAATGTATAAGCCAGTTATGGCTACAGATATTTAAAGCTGATAGTACGGCACTCAGTACGCCCAGCAGCAGGGTACTGCAGCTGTTGGAATAGTCTGTTAACTGATGATTCAATCTCTATAGCAATTCTAGAGTGATAAGCAGCTAGGTGCGCTGGCGCTCGAGGTATGAACAGACGACAAAGCAGTGCTGAGTGCAGTCATCACCACAGTACTGTAGACGGGGGATGATTAGTTCTCTCATGACATAAATTCCGCAGCAATTCTATAATAATCTATGTATAGAGAAATTGCCGCTACAGATATTGGTATATGTCAATACTGTACGAAGTATAGCAATTATGGGAGCACTGGTGTCGCTTGATTAATCAGTTTACTTATGATGAAGATCTATAGCATGTTCATGGTGGCAAAAGGCAGATGCATTATCGCTCGAGACGATAACAACTGACAAAACAGTTCTGAGTATTGCCATCGTCACAGTACTGTCGCAGTTAGATTACTTTGTCACTGATGATATATATTGCAGAGAAATTCTAGACTAACCTAAGTATAGAATGGTCACTGCCCGTGATATTTGCAATTGACAGTGCGGTGCATAGAGCATCTACCTTCAGTGCATTGTTGCCGTTGGATTAATCTGTTCTCTGATGACATATATACTGCAGCACTTCAAGAATTAAAAAAGACTGATCTATTACGCCTCGGGTGATAAACAATTGACATCATAGTACTGAGTACGGACATCAACCCAGCACTTTAGACGGTGGACTACTTTTCTCACGGATAATACATTTTCCAGAGCAATACTTAAATAGCCTATGCACAGAACCTTAGTTGCTAGTGATATTGACAGTTGAGAGTGCTGTACTTCGTACATTCACCAACAGAGCACAGTTACCGTCGTATTTAGCTGTTCAGTGACGATATTGATTTTATAGCAAGTACAGAATGACGAGGTACAGATGCCTTGTGCCTCAAGATATCATCACTTGAGAACACAATACTGAGTACAGACATCATAACTGTACTGCTGCCATTGGATTAATTTGTTCACTGATGATATAAATTCTATTGAATTTCTAGAATGATAAGGTGCAGACCCAATACCCCCCGACACATAATCAATTGACAAGAAATTTCTGAGTACATACATCATCGGAGTAAGGTTGTCGTTGTGTTACTCTGCTCACTGATGGCCGTGATTGCAATGCAATTCTAGAACAGCCATTGTATGGAATGGTTGTTGCTAGTGATATTTGCAACTGACTGTGCGGTGCTTAGAGTATCTTCCATGATTTATAATCTGCAGCAGTTCTAGAAAGAGAAAAGGTACATATCCATTATCCCCCGAGATATAAACAGTTGACACCACTGTACTGAGTGGAGTCATCATCGCAGTGAAATGGACGATGGATGATTTATTCACAGATCATGTAATTTCCAAAGCAATTCTACAATAATCTGTGCATAGTAACGTTGTGGCTAGTGAAATTTACATTTGACGTTATGGTGCTTAGTACATCCACCAAGAGGTCACCTTTGCCGTTGTATTAACCTGTTCATTGATGATTTAGATGCTATAGCAATTCTAGAATGACGAAACACATATCCATTGTCTCCGAGACATTAACAGTTGACAATAGTGTATGGAATGCAGTAATCATGAAAGTGTTGTAGAGGCTGTTTCATTTGTCCGCTCGTGATGGAAACTCCGAAGCAATTCTAGAGTAATAAGTTCATAGTGCCTTTAGGTCTAGGGATATTTACTATTGACAGTACGCTAGTTTGTACATCAATCGACAGAGCATTGTTGCTGCTGGATTATACTGTTAAGAGATCATTTTGATTGAATAGTAATTCTTGACTGCCAAAACACGTACACATTATCCATCGACATATTAACAGTCGACAACACAGTATTGATTGCAGCCTTCATGACGGTACCGTACGCGTTGGGGGGCTTTGTTCACTAATGACGTAAATTGCAAAGAAATTCTAGAATGCCCTATGTATAGTATGGTTATCGTTAGTGATGTTTAAAATTGCCTGAGCAATGCTTAGAGAATCTACCATCAGAGCATTGTTGCCCTTGGATGAATCCGTTCCCTGATGATATATATTCTACAGCAGTTCGAGAACGAACGAAGACAGATTCATAAAGCCTCTAGTTATGAACGATTAACAACAGAGTACTGAGTACAGCCATCATTCCAGCACTATTGCCGTTGGTCTACTTTCCTCACTGACCATGCAAATTCCAAAGCAATTCAGAAGTATCCGGTGTATAGTAGTTATATGGCTAGGGACACTTACAATTGAGAGTACGGTTCTAAGTACGTGCACAAATAAATCCCTTTGGCCGTTGTATTGACGTATCCAGAGCAGATTTTAGTTCCATAACACTTATAGGAAGACAAAATACATATCCATTACCACTCGATATATTATCGATTGGCAACATAGTACTTATTAGGTCCATCATCGCAGTACCGTATCCGTTGGATTACTTTCCTCACTAATGGCGCATATTTCAAAGCAATTCTGGAATAACTTATGCATAGTATGGTTGTAGCTAGGGACATTAACAATTGACATTACGCAACCTAGGGCAACTGCCAAAAGAGCATTGCAGCCGTTGGATAAATCAGTTCTGTGATGACATTGAACGTATAGCAATTCTAGAGTGACAAATACATATCCATTATCCCTCACGATATTAACAATTGACAGCACAATCCTGAGTACAGCCATCATCCCGGCAAGGTAGCCGTTGGAATGCCTTGCTCACTGATAATGTAAATTACGAATCGAAACTAAAATAACGGCGTATATTACTGCTATGGCTAGGGATAAATACATTTGTCAGTACGGTTCTAGGTACATACACCAATAGAGCAGTTAACGTTGGATTATCCTGTTCAGTATTGACTTTGAACCATTAGCAATTATAGAATGAAAAAGTGCAGATCCATTATCCCTCGAGGTATTAACAATTAACGACACTATACTGAGTACAGCCGACATCACTGTATCGCAACTGTTGTGCTACGTTGTTCACTGAGGATTCATACTGCATAGCAATTGGAGTATGACAAGGAACAGAAACATTATTCATCGATATATGAACAGCGGCCACTCAGTACTGAGTACAGCCATCATCACAGTACCGTAGCATTTGGATTACTTTGCTGACTGATGACGAGAACTGCAAAGCAGGTATAGAATAGCATACGTAGCGAACGGTTATGGCTAGTGATATTTACAATTGGTAGTACGGTGCTTAGATCATGCACAAACACAGCACTGTGCAACGTTGAAATAATGTGTTCAGTGGTGTTTTATATGCTATAGCAATTTTAGAGTGGCAAAATATAGATCCATTTTCCCCCGAGAAATTGACAATTGACAACATAGTAAGGAATACAGTCATCATCAGGGTGCTGTAGCTATCATCACAGTAATTGTAGCCGTTGGATTACTCTGCCCAAAGATGACGTTATTTTCAAAGCTATTCTAGCGTAACAAATGCACAGAAGGTTTACGGCTATTGATACCTGCAAATGACAGTGCGGCGCTTATTGCATCTATCAACGGGTCACTGTTGCCATGTAATTAATCTGATTGATGACTTATATTCTGCAGCAGTTGTACGCTGGAGAAAGACAGATCAATTGTCCGTCGTGTTATGAGGAAATAGCAACACATCATTGAGTGCAGCCATAACTACTGTGGTATGGGTTATCTGTTCACTGGCGATGTGAATTTGAAAGCAATTCTAGAATAATGATTGTATAGTACGGTTATGGCTCGGGATGTTTACTACTGACAGTACGATACATATTACGTCCCGCAACAGAGCTTTGTAGCCGGTGGATAAAACTGTTCAGTGACCGTTTTGATTGTATGGCATTTCTAGAATATCTAATAAATAACCGTTATCCCTCGAGACATTCACAATTGGCAACATATTACTGATTACAGCCATCATCACTGTACCGTTGCCGTTTGACTACTTTGTTCACTGATGACATAGATTCTGTAGAGCTTCCAGAATGTCAAGACACAGAGCCATAGTCCCTCCAAATATTATCAATTGACAACACATTACAGAGTACATCCATCGTCTGAGTGCTGTAGCCGTTGGACTTCTTTGTTCACTGACTATAAATGTCCCAAAGCAATTCAAGAGAACACGTGTACAGCTCGGCTATGACTAGTGATACCTGCAATAGACAGTACGGTTCTTGGAACATCTACCAGTAGATCTGTGTAGACGTTGGTGTAATATTTTCAATGTTGGTATTGATTTTGTAGCAATCCTAGAATGACAGAGGACGCTTCCAGTATATCTCGATATGTTAACAATTGTCAACACAGTACTGAGTACAGCCATTACTACAGTACAGCGGCCGTTGGAAAACTTTGTACACTGACTACGTGAATCCCAAAGCAATTCAACAGAACCTATGTAAGGTACGCTTATGGCTAGTGGTACATGCAATGTATAGAACGCTGCTTACAACATCCAGCAGCAGAGCTGTGTAGCCGTTGTACTAGTTTGTCAATTATGGTTTAGATTTTACAGCAATTATAGAATAACAGCGGATATATCCATTATCCCTCGAGAAAATATGATTTTACGACATACTACATTGCACAGCCGTTGTCACAGTACTGTTGCCGTTGGATTACTCTACTCATCGATGAAATGAATTCCACAGCAATTCGAGAGTAATCAGTGTATTGTTCGGTTATGGCAAGGGTCATGTACAATTGACGGTACGGTGCAGGGTACACCCACCAAGAGAGTACAGTACGGGCTGGATTAATGCGTTGATTGATGATTTATTTTCTATAGCAATTCTGGAATGATAAAACACATACCCATTACATTCCGAGATTTTAACCGTTGACAACAGAGTACTGAGTACAGGTGTCATGACAGTAATGTAGCCGTTGAACTGCATTGTTCACTACTGGTGTAGATTCCAAAGAAATTGTAGAATAACCTACATATTGTGCGGTCTTTGTTAGTGATATGAACAACTGACAGTGCGTTACTTATTACATCTACCAACACAGCACACTTTCCGTTGGATTAATCTGTTCACTGATGATGTATATCCTACATCAATTATAGAATGAGAGACGCTGATCCTTCATCCATCGATATATAAGTTATTGACAACTCAGTGCTGAGCATAGCAATCAAAAATTTCCAACAGCCGTTGTATTAACCTATTCTACTATGATCTCTATTTTATTGCTAGCCTTGAGCGATTCATGTATATATCAGTTATCGCTTTGGATATAGACAATTGCACATGCAATATTAATTGCGGCCATCCACGCAGTGCGATATCAATTGGATTAATCTTTTGGCTGATCACCTAATTTCTACAGCAATTCTAGAATCAGCAATGTGTAGATCAAATTTTGCTACATTTATTGACAATTGGTAGTGCAGTACCGAGCGTGGCCATCTACATAATACTATAGGCATTGAATTAATCTGTTCACTGAAGTTTAGGCCTCTACAGCAGCTCTAGAATTATCAAAGTTTCAATCAGGTATACCTGGAGATGCGATTATTTCAAAATGCACTACTAAGTATGGTAATTAACACCGCGCTATAGCCATGGCACTATCGAATCCACAGATTATGTATTTTGTATTGCAATCCTGTAACTGTCAATGTATAGTTAAATTTTCGATGGAGATATTGGCAATTGAAGAGAGAGTGCAAAGCGTATGCATCAACAGATTACTATTGTTACTTGAGTAGACAAATCACTGACCACCTAATTTCCAGAGCAATACTTCATACTTCTACATTATTCTACAATAATTGTACAGTTGCTGAGGATATAAAATGATCAGCGAACAGATTAATGCAATGGTTATTTTATTGTGCAGATGATTACACACAGCACTGTATTTTCATTTGTCAATACCACTGCAGATACATGATGTATCCGTTGGTAATTCAAGAGCTGCTATAGAGTATAAATCCTCAGCGAACAGAATAATCCAACGACAACTGTGCTATGTTGGTGCATGTACTATGTACCGTACTGTTAATTGTAAACATGACTAGCCATAGCCATACTATCCATAGGTTCTACCGGAATTACGTTGAAATATACATCATGAGTGTACAGAGTAGACCGTCGGATACAGTACTGCGAATGTTTCTCTGCCCAACACTGTACCGTAAACTCCAAACAACCTGAGGTACCGTGGATCTCTGTCTTGACACTCTAGAATTGCTGTGGCAGTAAATCGTCGTTGAATAGATTAATCCATCGGCGACATTGGTGGATACAGTATGAACCGTTCTGTCTCTACAATTATTTTGTAACTTACATAATCAGTGGACAAATGATTCAACGTCCACAGCACTTTGGCGATAGCTGTACTAAGTACTCTGTTTTCAGTTGTTGACATCGCGAGGGATAATGCATCTGTGCTTTGTCATTCAAGAAATGCTGCGGAATTTAGTACATCACTGAACAGATTAATACAGCGGCTGCAGTGCTCTGCTGGTGGATCTACTAAGCACCGTACGGTCAATTGGAAATATCTCAAGCCATAACCGTAACGTACAATGATTATTCCAGAATTTCTTCTTAATTTGCATCATCAGTGAACAAAGTTGTCCTACGGCTACATGACTGTAACGATGGCTGTACTCTATTGTCAGTCGTCAATATATCGTGGGCGAGTGGATCTGTTTTCTGGCATTCTAGGATTGTTGTAGTACATAAATTGTCATTGAATAGATTAATCCAACGCATATGTTGCTATACTGGCGGGTGAAGTTAGTACCGTTCTGTCAATTTTAAATATCTCTAGCCATAACCGAACCGTACATTGTATATTCCAGAATTCCTTTGAAACTTGCATCGTCCGTGGTCAAACTTGTACAGCATCTACAGTTCTGTGATGGTGGCTGTACGCAGTACTGTGTTGCCACTTGTTAATGTCTCGAAGGCATTGGATCTATCTTTTGTCATTCTAGAATTGCTATAGAATCAAATTGAGCATCACATTAATACTTTCGCTCCAGTGCTCCGCTGGTGGGTGTATTATGTACCGTGCTGTCAATTGGAGATATATCCAGCCGTAAACGTATTATACACTGATTATTCTAGGATTGCTTCGGAATTCACATTATTACAGGAAAAGCAGTCTAACGGCTACATCACAGTGCTGATCGATGTTGTCAGTACTGTGTTCTCATAGTTAATATTGCGAGGGATAGCGCACCAGTGTTCTGTCATTCTAGAATTTCCATATATGTAAATTATCATGGAATAGATTAATCGAACGGCAACATTTTCTGTTGGTAGTTGTACTAATTGCCGTGCTGTAAATTGTAAGCGTTACTTGCCATAACCTCACTAGACGTAGGTTATTCTAGAACTACTTTCGTATTTTCAACACTAGTGAGCAAGGCAGTCCAATTACTGATATCATAGCAGAACTCAGTAGAGTGTTGTCAATTGCTAGTGTCTCGAGGGATAATAGATCTGCATTTCTAGTCCTGGCATTGCTGTAGAATATACATCACTTGAGAATAGATAAATCCAACGGATACAGTGCTATGTTGGTGGATCTAATCAGTTACGCACTGTCAATTGGAAATGTCTCGAGCCATTACCGTAACATGCATTGATTATTCCAGAGTTGCCTTGGAATATATATCATCTGCGGGCAAAGTATTCCAACGGCTACATTACTGTGATGATGGCTGCACTTAATACTGTGTTGCCAATTGTTATTGTCGCTAGGGACAATCGACATGCATTTTGCCTTTCTAGGAATTTAATAGAAGCTAATTTATCAATGAAAGAATTACTCCAACGGAAATAGTGCTCTGATTGTTGATGTACTAAGCACCGAACTCTGGAGTGTATATATACCTTGATATAACCTTGCTATACACTGATTATCCTAGAATTGCTTTGGAATCTTCATTATCAATGAACCGAGTAATTCAACGGCGAAGGCACTGTGACGATGGCTGTACTCAGTACTGTGGTGTAAGATGTTTATATCTGGAGGGATGATTTATCTGTCTATTGTCAATTTAGAATTGCTACAAGATATTAATCATCGTTGAGCATGTTAATACAGCGGCTGCAGTGCTCTGCCGACATATGAACGAGGTAGCTTACGGTCCATTTGTAATATCTCAAGCCATAACCGTACCCTACATTGATTATTCCTGAATTGCCTAAGAATTAATGTAAATAGTTAACAAAATAGTCCAACTGCATCATGACTGCGATGATGACTGTACCCTCTACTGTGTTGTCTATTGTTTATATCTCGAGGGACATTGGATATGTCTTTCGTCATCCCAGAATTGCTACAATTTCAAAGGCAACATTGAACAGAATAGTCCACCGTACATTGTGATGTGTTGGAGGATGTGCTGTTCACCGTACTGTCAATTGCGAAATGTCTCTAGGCATAACCGTACTATACACTGCTTATTCCGTAGTTACTGTGGATTTTATATCATCGGTGAAGAAATTGATCCATCAACTATGGAAATATGGTCATGACTGTAGTCTGTACTGTGTTGAAAAATGCTAATATCTCGGGGGATGATGGATAAGTCCGCTGTCATCTAGAATTGCCGTGAGACCTAAATCACCATTGACAATATCAATACAGCGGCTACCCTGCTCTGGATGTAGACGTACTAAGTACCGTATTGCCAATTTTAAATGTCTCTTACCATAATCGTAGTATACATGGATTGTTCTAGTTCTGCTCTCTAACGTACATCATCAGTGATGAAGGTAATTCACCGGCTGCAATACCGCGATGATGGCTGTACTGAGTACCGTTTTGCCATTGTCAGTATCGCGAGGGATAGTGGACCTGTGCCGTGCCATCCAAGAATTGTTATAGCATCTAAGTCATTATTGAATAGATTAATCCAACGGCTACAGTGCTCCGTTGGGTAGATGTACTAAGCACTGTACTGCCAGTTTTTAAATGCCTCCAGCCATAACCGCTCTCTACAAAAGTTAACCTAGAACTAGTTTCGAATTTACATCATCAGTGAATAGAGGATTCCTACGGCTACATTACTGTAATGATGGCTGTACTCAGTACCGTGTTATCAATTCTTAGTATGTTGAGAGACACGTTGATCTAGACTTGTTATTCTAGAATTCTTATATAGATCAAATCCTCACGGAACAGATTTATCCAACGGCTACAGTGCCATATTGGTAAATGAAGTAGGTGCCGTACTGTGCATTCGAAATATCTCAAGACATAACCATACTGTAGATTGAACTCTGCAGAATTCATTTGGTATTTGCAACATCAATAAACAATGTAGGCCAACGGCTTCATTACTGTCATGATGGCTGTGCTCGGTACGGTGTTGTCAATAGTTGATATATCCAGGGATAATGGACATATATTTCGTCATTTTAGGATTGCTATGGAGTCTAAGTGATCACTGGACATACTAATATAGCGGATAGTGTGCTCTGCTGGTGGACGCTAGAGGTACCGTATTGTCAATTGTAGATATATCTAGCCATAGTCGTCGCTTAAATGGATCATTCTAGAAATTATTTGGGACCTGAATTATTTGTGAAAAAGTTATACAACAGCTGAAATGGAGTGATGGTGGCCGTACTCTCTACTGTGCTTGAAATTTTTAATATGTTGAGGGGTAAAGTTTCGACGACGGATACCGCACTCTGTCGGTGGATGTACTAAGCGCCGTACTGTAAATTGTGTATATCCCTATGCAAAACCGGACTATTCACTGATCTTTCTATAATTTCTGTGCAATTTGTATCGTCGGTGGGCATACTAATGCAACGGCTATTGCACTGTGACGATGGCTGGACACTGTACTCTGTTGTCAAGTGCTAATTTCTGAACGCATAATGGATATATTCGCCGTCATTCTGGAATTTCTATAGAACGTACATCATCATTGAACATGTTAATTAAACGGCCGCACAGATCTGCTGTTGGATCTACTTAGTATCGTGACGGCAATTGGAAAAGTGACTAGACATAATCGCAGCATACATTGATTATTCCAGAATTTCCTTCGAATTCACACCATCAGTAGTCAAAGTAGTACAGCAGCTCCGTTTCTGTGGTGATGGGTGCACTCAGAAATTCGTTGTCAAATGTCAATATCGCGAGGGAAAATGGATTTGTACCGTGCAATTCTAGAGCTGTTATAGAATCTATATGATCATTGACTAGATTAATCCAACGGCTGCAGTACTCTGTTGGGTAGATGTGCTAAGTGCCGTAATGCCAACTTCAAATACTACTATCCATAGCCTTACAATGCATAAGTTAAACTAGAATTGTTATAGAATTTACACCAACAATCTGCACAGTAGTCCAACATCTACGTTAATATGGCTATTACTCTACTCAGAACTCTGTTGTCAATTGTCAATATAGAGAGGTATAATGAATATGCATTTCTGTTACACTAGAAGCGTTGTAGAATATAAATCATCATGAACAGATTAATACAAGGCTAGAGTACAATCTGGGAAGGTGTACGAGGCACCGTACTGTCAAATGTAAATATCTCTAGCCATAACTGTAGTTTACATGGACGTTTCTAGAAGTTATTTCGGACCTATATTATTTGCGAAAAAGTTACTCAACGGCTACATTAGCGTGACGATGGCTGCACTCATTTGTGTGTGGTCAGTTATTAATATCTCGAGGTATAATGGACCTGCATTTCTCACAATAGTATTACTGTAGAGTATACAACGTCAGTGAGCAGGCTAATACAACGGCAAGGGTGCTATGTTGCTAGATGCACTAGTTGCCGTACAGTCCATCGTAAATATTACAAGCCTTAGCCGCACTATGCATAGGTTGTTCTGGAATTATCTTCGAATTTATCATATAAGTGAACAAAGTAGTTCAGCGGCAGCATTGCGGTGATGATAGCTGTACTCAGTACTGTGTTCTCTGTTGTTAATATCTTGAGCGTCACAGGATATGTATTTTGTCACTCTAGAATTATTATATAATTTAAATCATCTTAGAACAGCTTAATCCAACAGCTAGAGTGCTATACTAGTGGACATAATAATTACCGTTCCGTCAATTGGAAATGTCTGAAGCCATGGCCATAATGTACGTTGATTATTCCAAAATTGCTTAAGAATTAGCATGACCAGCGAAAAGTGTAGCCCAACGGCAACCGTACAGTGATGATGGCTGCACTCAGTGCGCTGTCGTCAGTTGTTAATATCGCGTGAGTGATTGCAGCTTCATTTTGCCATTCTAAATGTGTGATGTAATATAAATCATCGCTGAACAGGTTATTCTGACGGCAACAGTGCTCTGTTGGTAGATGTACTGATTGACATACTCACAATTATAAATGTCACTAGCCATAACCGCGCTATACATAGGTTCGTCTCGAATTACTTTCGAGTTTTCTACACCAGGGTACAAAGTACACCAACTTCTACATTACTGTGACGGTGGATGTCCTCGGTACAGTGTAGTCAATTGTTAGTAATTCCAGGGTCACTGGATCATTACTTCGTCCTTCTAGAATTGTTGTAGAAGTTATATCATCATTGAACAGATGAATCCAGAGGCTACAGTTATCTGTGGCAAAATGTACCATATGCCGGAAGGTCAATTGTAAATATCATTTGCCGTAACCGCATTATACGCAGGTTATTCTAGAATCACTCTGGAATTTACATTATCAGTGAACAGAGCAGTAATGGGGCTGCATGATTGTGATGTTCTGTGTACTCAGTACTGTACTGTAAATTGAAAATGCTTCCAGGGATAGTGGAGAGGTATCTTGTCTTAATAAAATTGTCGCAGGGTTTGTATCATCATTGAGCAGAATATGCCATCGGCTACTGTGCTATACCTTTGTATTTAGTAAGTACCTTACTATCAATTGGAAATATTTCAACATTGCCGTAACATCTATTATCTACTCTAGGATGTCTTTGGAATTTACATTGTCTGTGAACAAAGTTATTGTACGGCTACGTTACTGTCGTGGTTTCAGTACTCAGTACTGTGTAATTTGTTAATGACTACAGGGATAATATATTTGCATCCCTCGTTCTAGAATTGCTGTGGAATACACATTACCAGTTATCAGATTACTCCAATGGCGACTGTAATCTGTAGGAAGGCCTACTGAATGACGTACTGCCAATTGTAAATGTCAAAAGCCATAACCGAGCAATACATAGGTAATTCTATTGTCGGTTTCGAATTTACATCATCAGCGAGCAAAGTATTCCATCGCCAACGTGACGGTGACGATGGCTGTTCTCAGTACCGTGTTGTAAATTGCTTATATCCCTAGGGTCAGTGGAGATGTGTTTTACCATTCTAGAATTTCTATAGAATTTAAAGCATCATTGAAGAGGATATCCATCTGCCGCTGTGCTATATCTTTGGATGTAACGTGTACCGTACCCTCAGCTGGAAGTATGTCAAGACGATCGAATTATACATTGCTCGTTCTAGAATTGCTTTGTTATTTACATCGCCAGTGAACAAAGTTACTGAACGGCTACAATACTCCGGTGGTTGCAGTACTCTGTGCTGTGTTACAATTTGTTATTGTCTCAAGGAATTCTGGATCCGCGTTTCTCGTTCTAGAATTGGCGTGGCGTATACATAATCAGTGAAACAACGGCAAAAGTCATCTCTTGGAAGATATACTAAATGCTGTACTGCCAATTATAAATATCGAATGCCATAACCGAACGATACACATGTTTTTCCGGCATAACGTCCGAATTTACACTACCAATGAACAAAGCAGTCCAACAGCTCCATTACTACGACGGTGGGTGTACTCACTACTGTGTTGTAAATTGCTAAATCCTTGAAGGTCAATGGTTCTGTATTTTGTCATTCTATAAATTCTATAGAATTTAAATCATCATTGAACAGTGTGATCAAAAAGCTACTGTGCTATATTGTTGGATTTATTAAGCACCATACTGTCAATTGGAAGTACCTAAAGCCATAACCATAATACATAATGATTACTCCGATATTTCTTTGGAATTTTCATCATTGGTGAACAAAGTTATTGTACGGCTACAATACTGTGATGGCTACTGTACTGAGTTTTCTGTTGCCATTTTCTAATTTCTCGAGGGATAATGAATCCTCGTTCCTTGTTCTTGAGTTACTGTGGAATATACACTTTCGGTGAACAGATTAATCCAATGGCAACAGTTATGTAGTGGAAGATGTAATAAATACCGTACTGTCAATAGTAAACGTCGCCAGCCATTGCCGCAATATACATATGTCATTTTAGGATCAAATTCGAGTTAACATTATCAGTGAACCATGTAGTCCAGCGGCCACGATACTCTGATGGTGGGTGTACTCTGTACTGTGATGTAAATTGCTAATGTCGCTTTGGTCAGTGGAGCTTTACTTTGAGATACTGGAATTCTTATAGAACTTATATCATCATTGAGCAGAAAGATACAATGGCTACTGTGCTATATTGGTGGAAATATCTCCAGCCATAACCGTAATATACATTGGTTGTTGTAGAATTGCATAGGAATTTGCGTCAACACTGAACAAGGTTGTTGAACGGCTACAATACTTCTGTGGTTGTTGCACTCAGTGCTATGTTAGAATTTGCTAATGTCTCGAGGGATGATGGATCTGCATTTCCCGTTCCAGAATTGCTGTGCCGTGTACATCATCGGTGGGCAGATTAATACAACGTATTCTGTGGCCCGTTGGAGGATGTAACAAATGCCATGCTGTCAATTGTAAACGTAACTATCCATAACCGTATTTTACGTATATCATTCTAGAATCACCTTCGAATTTACATCGTCAGTGAACAAAGTGCTCCAACGGCTACAACACTGTGATGGTGGATGCAATCGGAACGGCGTTGTCGATTGTCAATATCTCGAGGGTCCGTGGACCTGCATACTGTTATTCAAGGGTTGACATAGAATTTAAATCATCATTTAACCACCGACCACACAGTGCTATGTTGTTTGATGTAATATGTACCGTAATGTTAATTGGAAATAGCTCATGACACCTGTAACATACACGGATTACTCTGGATTTGCTTCGGAACATACATAATGAGTGAACAAGTTAAAACAACGGCTAGAATACTGTGGTGATTGCTGTACTCACTACTGTGTAGTCAATTGTTAATGTCGCGAGGTGTTAGGCAGCTTCATTTCTCGTCCTGGAACTGCTATGGAATATACGTCATTGGAGAATACATTAATTCAACGGCGACTGTGATATCTTGGAAGACGTACTAAATGCCGTACTGTCAATTGTAAGAATCGCTAGCCATGACCGCGTTATACATAGGATATTCTATATCAACATTAGAAATTACATTTTCATTGATCGAGTCGTTACAACGGTTACATAACTCTGGGTGTCGACGTACTCAGTCCTGCCATGTAAATTGCTAATATCTCTAGCGTCGGTTGACCTGTATTTTGCCATACCAGAATTGCTATAGAATTCAAAGCACCATTCAACAGGATAATCCAACGGCCGCAGTGCCATATTGGTGGATGTAATACGTACCGTACTTTCAGTTGGAAATATCTGAGGACAGCCGTAATATGCGTTTATCATTCCAGAATTGCTTTTGAATTTACATCATCAGTAAACAAAGTTATTCAGCGTCTACAATACTACGGTGATGGCTGCACTCCGTACTTTGTTGTTATTTGTTAATATCTCAAGTGATAATGGATCTCTTTAGAATTATTCTGGTGCAGCGTCAAAGGTGATTTGCTGGAAGACGTAGTGTATGCCGTACTTTCAGTTGTAAATATCACTAGCCATCACCGCAAAATACATATGTTATACCCGAATCACTTTGGAATTCACATTATCAGTGAACAAAGTAGTCCGACGGCTACATTTCTGTGACTGTGAGTGTACTCAATACTCCGTGGTAAGTTGCTAATATCTCGAGGGTCAGTGGGTCTGTATTTTGTTATACTAGGACTCTTATAGTATTCAATGCATCACTGAACAGAATAATCCAATGGCTAATGTGCTACATTGGTGGATTTAATATGTACCGCACTGTCAATTGCTAACGTCTGAAGTCATGTCCATAGTATACAGTGACCATTCCGGAATTGCTTTGGAATTTTCATCAACAGTGGAGAAAGCTGTCCGACGGCTGCAATATTGTGATGATTGATGTGCTCTGTACGTTGTTGTCCATTGTTAATGTCTCAACTGATAAAGGATCTGCATTTCTCTTTCCAATATTGCCGTGGAGTGTAAATCATCAGTGAAAAGATTAATCCGACGGCAACAGTGAAATCTTGGAACATGTAGTAAATGGTGTACTGCCATTTGTAAATGGCATTAGCCGTAACCCCATTATACATAGGTTATTCTAGAATCACTTCCTAATTTACATTGTCAGTGTACCATGATGTCTAGCGGCTACAATGCTCTGATGAGAGTTGTACACAGTACTGTGTTTTAAATCGCTAATGCATCGAGGGTCTGTGGATATGTATTTTGTCATTCTAGAATTGATATAAAGTTTATATCATCACTGAGCAGCATAATCAAAATGCTACTGTGCTATAATGGTGCATGTAGTGCAAACGTAGTCTCAGTTGGAAATATCAGAAGGCAACCGAAGTATACATTGATTATTCTAGAATTGCTTTGGAATTTGCATAATCAGTGAACAAAGTTATTCGACGGATACATTACTGTGAACATTGCTGTTCTCTGCACTTTGTTGCCATTTGTTAATGTCTCAAAGGATAAGATACCTGGATTTCTCGTTCTAGAGTTGCCGTGGAATATACGTCGTTAGTGAAAAGATTATCCTGACGGCAACAGTGATCTACTGGAAGATGCAATAAATGCCGTAACGTTAATTGCAAATGTCACTAGTCCTAACCCCACTAAACATAGCTTATTCTAGAGTCACATTCGAATTTACATCATCAGTGGTCAAAGAACTCCAGCGGCAACATTACTATGATGATTGGTGTACTCGGTACTGTGTTGAAATTTCCTAATAACCCGAGGGTCAATTGATCTGTATTTTGTATTCCGGGAATTGCTGAGGACTTAAACAATCATTGGGGAGAATAATTCAATGGCCACTGGGCTATATTTGTGGATATATGTTCCATACTGTCTATTGGATATATCTGTAGACGATAGAAACGTGCGCAGATTACTCTAGAATTGTGTTGGAATTTACATCATCAGTGAACAAAATTCTTCAACGGGTACAATACTGTGATGGTGGCAGTACTCAGTACTAAGTAGACATTAGCTATTTTCTCGAGGAATAAAGAATCGGCGTTTCCCGTTCTAGAAACGCTGTGTTACACACATCATCAGTGAGACGGTTAATCCGACGGCAAAGATAGTCTGTTCGAATATGTACGAAATTCCGCTCTGCCAGTTGTGAATATCACTAACCATAACCACACTATACATATGTCATTGCAGAATCTCATTCGAATTTACATCATCAGTGAGCAAGGTAGTCCGGCGGCTACCTACTCCTGATATTTGATTTACTCTGTACTCTGTGGTAAATTGCTATTGTCCCTAGTGTCAGATTATCCGTATATTGCCATTCTAGTATTGTTATAGGGTCTAAAGCATCATTGAACACAGTAATGCTGCGTCTACTGTGCTATATCTGTGGATGCGGTATGTACCGTATTGTCGATTGGAAATATCTGAGGACAACCGTAATATACAATGCTTATTATAGAATTGCTTTGTAATTGGCATCATCAGTGAACAAAGTCATTCAACGTCTTCAACGTTGTGATGACGGCTGTTCTCTGTACTATATTGTCATCTGTTAATGCCTCAAGGGATAATGGGTCTGCATTTCCCCTTCTAGAATTGCTGTGGAACATATGTCATCAGTGAACAGATCAATTCAACGCAAACAGTGATCTGATGGAAGACGAACTAAATGCCATAGTGATAATTGTAAGTATCGCCAACCATAACCGCACAATACATAGGTTGTAATGGAATCACTTTCGAATGTGCATCATCACTGGAAAAAGAATTCCATCGTCAAAATTACGGTGATGGTGGCTGTAATCAGTACTCTGTTGTCAATTGTTAATGACTCACTTAAGAGTGAACATGCGTTTTCTCCTTCTAGAAATGTTACAGTATTTAAATCGTCATGGTACACATTAATTCAACAGCTACAGGGACATATTAGTGGATATAATATTTAGCATGCCGACAATTGGAAATGACAAGTGCCACAATTGTAATATACAATGATTATGCCAGAATTGCTTTGGACTTTTCACCTTCAATCGACAAAGTATTCCAACGGCTAAATTACTGTGATGATGGCTGTGCTTAGAGTATTGTTGTCAATTATTAATGTCACCAGCGATATTGGAACTGAGCTTGGTCATTGTAGAATTGCTTCGGAATTCGAATCATCTTCGTAGAACATAAGCCACCGGTTATTGTGAGGAATTTGCGGACGCAGTAAGCACCTTACTGTCAATTAGAAATATCTGCAGACGGCCGTAGTGTACATTGATTATCCTAGAACTTCTGTGGAGTATACAACATTAGCGAACAGGTTGATCCAACGACAATAGTGATGTTTTGGAAAATGTACTATGTGTCGTGATGTCACTTGTAAATGTCACAAGCCATAACCGCACTATACATAGGTTTTCCGAAATTCCCATTCGAATTGACATCATCAGTGAACGAAGTAGTCCATCGTCAACCTTACTGCGACGATGGCTGAACCCAGTACCGTGTTTTCAATGGTTAACTCGAGGAATGGTGGACCTGCATTTTGTCATTATAGAAATGTTATAGAATTTAGATCAGCATTGAACAGCTTTATTCAACTGCTACAGCTCTATATTGGTGGCTGCAATGCGTACCATCCACTCAATTGGGAATAACTAAGGCGCTGTCCGTAATAAACAATGATTAGGCCAGAAATGCTTTGTAATCTTCATCGTCAGTGAACTATGTTGTTCAACGGATAGAATACTGTGATAGTGGCCCTACTCAGTACTTTGTTGTCATTTGCTAATGTCTCCAGGGATTATGGGACTGCATTTCAACGCTCTAGGTATTAAGATGAATATACACCTTCAGTGAGCAGATTAATCCAGCGGCAACTGTGATCTGTTGGAAGATGTACTAAATGCCGTACAGTAAGTTGCAAATGTCACTAGCCGCAACCGCACTATACATATGCTACACTAGAGTCTCCTTCGAATTTACTTCAACAGTGAATAAAGTACTCCAACGGCTACAATTCTGGGATGGTGGCTGTACCCAATACTGTGTTGCCAATTGTTAATAACTGGGGGAACAGTGGCCCTGTATTTCGCAATTCTAGATATGTTAGAAAATTTATATCGTCATTGAACTGTTTATTCCAACGGCTAGAGTGTTATAATGGTGGATGTTATAAGTACTGTCCTGTCCATTGGAAATATCTCAAGCCTTGACAGTAACATTTGGTGACCATCCCAGGGCTACATTGAAATTTACATCATCAGTGTACAAAGTTACATAACAGATATAACATGGTCACGATGGCTGTACTCATTACTGTGTCCTTAATTGACAATATCTCGAGGTCAGTGAATCAGTAATTTGTCATCCTATACTTGTTACATAATTTAGATCATCATTGAACAGTAGGATCAGGCGGCTATTTTGCTATAGTGGAGTACGTGAAATGTGCCGTACGGCCATTTGTAATACCTCAAGCTATAACCGCACCATACATAGGTTATTCCAAAATTGCATTGGAATTTGAATTTTTAGTGGACAAAGTTCTTCATCGGCTGCAATACTGTGATGATGGCTGTGCTCAGCATTGCGTTGTCAACTGCTAATATCTCGAATGATAATGGATCTTGATTTTTAATTCTATAATTGCTATAAAATATATATCATCAGTGAACAGAATAATCCCACAGTAAGTAGATGGCTGCACCCACCAGTGGATTCTAGGTTGAAATCGTTAGGCGATATATTCTACCTCCTGCAATATTCTATGGGATTGTAGGCTGTTCGAATAGACCTATCTATTGGTAAGTGGATGTCTGTACTCACCAGTGTATTGTTGGTTGAAATCGTTAGGCGGCACATTCTACAGCCTTCAATATTCAATATTATTGTAGGCTGTTCGAATAGACCTATGTGTTGTTAGGCAGATGTCTGTACTCACCAGTGGATTGTAGGTTGAAATCGTTAGGCGATCCATTCTACAGCCTGCAATATTCTATATGATTGTAGGCTGTTCGAATAGACCTATCTATTGGTAAGTAGATGGCTGTTCTCACCAGTGGATTGTAGATTGAAATCGTTAGGCGATCAATTCTACAGCCTGTAATATTCTATATGATTGTGCTCTGTTTGTGATTGTACTAAGCACCGTACTGTCGATTGTAAATATCCTTTGCCATAACCGTACCATACACCGATTGTTCCGGAATGTCTTTACAATTAACTGCACCACAATTCTGTAGCCGTTGAATCACTTCGTTCACTGATGACGCGAGTTACTTAGCAATTTTAGAATAATCAATGTACAGTCTTGCTATGGCTAGAGGTACTTATCATTGACAGTATGGTACTTATCACATCCACCAGCGGAGCAGTTTAGCCGTTGCTCGTGGTGTTAACGATTGACAATGCCGTGCTGGGTACAGCCATCACTGCAGTATTGTAGCCGTTATACTATCTTATTCACTGATGTTGTATGTTCCAAAACAATTCTAGAATAGCAAATGTATGGCACGGTTATGGCTAGAGATATCTGTAGTTGGCAGTACTGTACTTTGTATATCTACCAGCAGGGCAGTGTAGCCGCTGGATTAGTCTGAACAATGATGATATTGATTTTATGGCAATTCTGGTATGACAGATAACGTATCCATTATAACACAAGTAATTAGCTATTGACAACGCAGTAAAGAGTACAGCCGACATCAGTGTACTATAGGCGTACGGTTAGTATGTTCACAGTTGATGTAAATTCCAGCGCAATTCCAGAATAACCTATCTACCGTACGATTATATCTAGTGACACTTACAGTTGTCAGCGCGGTAATAAGTACACCTACAAACAGTGACCTGTTGGCCATGTATTAATCTGTTCGATGGTGGTTTGGATTTTACAGTAATTCCACGATGACAAAGGACAATTCCCTCAACCCTCGAAATATTTATAATTGACACCCAAGTGCTGAGTACAGCCACCACCTCAGCACTGTAGCCGACGGGCGGCGTTGTTCACTGATGATAATTCTAAAGGAATTCTAGAATGACAATGCACGTTTGCACCATTACTCGACACGTTAACATTAGACAATGCAAAACTGAGAACAGACACCATCACTGTACTGCAGACGTTGTGTTACCTTCTTCAATGATGATTTATGTTCCGAAGCCATTCTAGCCTAATCAATGTATGTTACGGCCATGGCTCGATACACTTATAACTGACATCACGGTGCTTAGTGCAACCGTCATTACAGCAGTCTAGCCGTTGTACTACTTTAATCACTGATGTATATTCTAAAGCAACCCTAAAATGACAATACGAAGATCCACTATCCTTCGTCACATTAACATTTGACAGCACCGTACTGAAATCAGCCGACATCACAGTACTGTAGCCGACGGGTTAACTGCGGGCAACCCGTTGTTATGAACTTCTCGACAGATTCGTGCTTCCCTGTCAGCTGGACTCTCCTGTCCGTGAAATAGCTTTGGGTCAGCTTTTAAAGGTTCTGCGCGCTGTTCCTTCGCTTCAGTTCGTGGAGCACGTTAGGCCACCATACATTATCGAAGGCACCCGATATGTCGAGTGCAATTGCTAAAATGTACTTCCACTCACTCCTCTCATTTATCGCTCCTCGTAGTTTGACAATTGCGTCCTCTGTCGATTTTCCAGGACGGAATCCGAACTGTCGCTCCGATGGCAGTATATGATTGTGGAAGAGTGGGGCCATCCTTTTCGCCATTAGTCGCTCCAATAGCTTGCCAATCATCGAGAGCAAGCATATCGGCCTATACGACTTTGGGCTACTTTTGTATCTGTCCGGTCCTTTGAGAATCGTAATGACGTTTCCGATTTTCCACCATTTCGGGAAGAATCCCCACTCCAAACAGGCGTTGACGAGATTCAGTAGCTCTTGGTGAATAGAGCTC